>NC_089318.1:11188570-11208570 GCF_036669915.1 Pocillopora verrucosa | reverse complement strand
AATTGGTCGCCGCAACTCGCCATCCATTGAGGTAAATGAAACTTCCTGGTGTTCAGGCTTTATATCGCTTTCCATAGTGAATTTCAGGAAAGTGCCCAGAGCAGGAGCATCCAGAGATCTAATAAACTTTTTGAGGTAGTGTAAGCACTGAGTCTTGGCTTCATTTTCTGGTTGACTCTGCGGCATTCTAGCAGTCTTCTTTGCTGATGGCATCCTGGCAGAAGAAAAGTCGTCCAGGCCAGTGAGGCTGCTGAACTCTCGGTACTGTTTGAGTTCTAACACTCTTCCTATTGCCGTCCATTCGCTTTTTTGAAAGTCGTGGTGAATACATGGTAACTTTTCTTTGTCACTGACCATGGTAGCTGCAAACAATTGTTGCCAGAACGTAACAACGACAATTCTTGCTACACCCAAACCTACACCCTCTTCAAGCTTTTCTCTTTCCTTGATAATTCTGAAAGAAGAAACGCAATCCAACTAATCTCTGTTCTTAAACAGTGACATCATATCATCTTTCAAGCGGGAGGCTATTTTCAGGCTATTTTGACCATGGAACCTGTCTACAGGCCCAATTTGGACATTTTGTATGACCAATAATGTATACTTACCTTTTGGCTGGCTTCTAGGTTGCTGCTGCAGCGTGGATCTACAATTAGGAAATAACATACCACTAACAAGGATCCAAAACTTGAGGTCTCTTTACTGAAATCTTTCAAATTTCCTTTGGTAAAAGCATGTTCATATCAGCCTCACTGGCTATTATAATATGCAGTATAATACAGATACCTTTCTTCATCCAGTTCCATAAGTTGCTGAGGCAAAGTTTCAGTAACTGGATCAATGGACAGCAGCGATAAGTTTTCACAATCTTTGTCAGGAGTGGCGATTACATCATGACTAGTACAAGCACCAAAATGTATTAAACTGATCTCTGGGGAACTTGTGCCCATGAAGAGTGATTCATCCAAGGCCCTCATGTACGTGACCACATCTTCATATCCAAAGGTGATATAGTAGTTTCAGGGTGGAATTGTAAACTGAAATGTTCAGGGTGTAGATCTAAGGAGCCTAATCAATCATAAACAGCCACCATCTTTTTCGCTGCTGAAAAAAAACTGCGTTTCTCTTCCCTGGAAAGGATGTTGTGCAACCATTAGCACACGGGTAGAACCACTTTCTGGTTCAGCAGGAACTTTTGAAGCCTTTATGGGCCACAATTCCTCCAATTTGGAGAGTTTTTCAATTTCTCCAACTAAAGCTGCTTGCTTTTTTCTATCCGGTTCAAGGCTTTTTCAGAACTCTTCATACTGTTCCTTTTTTAGGTTTTGCCACAATTTTCTTTCATTTTCAACTTGAGTGTGTAAGTGATGACGCCAGGCCTTGAATTTGTTTTGAGGAGTTCTGGATGACTGAATGTTGCTCGTTTAAGGCCCAAAGACATTGGCCATGACCTCTTTATCATCAGAATCTTCACAGGACTGGCATGTAAGATATAGCTAACTCTTGTCAACTTGTAAGTTTCGAAATATTCTTGAATGGTGAAGGGCTGTTCATGCCCATCACTGTCTCAAAGTTTATTTATAGCTTTTCCTGTAAAATTAGCCAGATGAAAAGTAAAATCAGAAGTTTTTACTATGGGTGCAACACCTTCTGCAAAAAGACATCTTTACCCATCTCAATCAACTCTTGTTTTGTGGCAGTGAGTGGCACATCTTAAGTGTGCCTGCCACCTCCCCTAGCATACCTTACTGAGACAAACTTGTTCTTACTCTTGTTGAGTTGCATCAGTCCCAACGTAATTCTGGTTTTGGGAGCTCTTGTTGTTGAACTTGTCTCTTCAGGTACACTTGCACTTGGACTTGGACTTGTACTCAGATGAGTTGATTTTCTATTTTGCTTGTTTCTCTTTCATTATTTCTCCAACCAATTTGCAATTTTTGTTTTCTCTTTCTAAACTGTCCTGCGTCCTGTTTTTTTTAGAACACAAATCCTTTGGGGTACAATCAACTGCAGAACAGTCTATCTAAAGAATTAAACAACACAACGCTTTAATCAGAAAACTTAATTGAGCTTTATAATACATAATGCAAGTTCTAAAAAAAAAGAGAAATACAGTAGGAGTATGAGCCCACAGACAAGTTTTCCACAGCTTTTTCGAGTTCTCCCAAACTTTCATGTATAAAACTTTCAATCCCTTGGATATACAGGGTACTCAATACAAGAGGGTTTGAGGTACTAAATGCCACAGTTTAAGATGATAAGATGTTGATAGGAAAAAAAAAGAGGAATAGCCCTGAATTCTTGTACTTTATTGACACTGTAACATCATTATGTTCGTGTACATTAGTCATATTGACAACTTTTTCTAGTAGATGACAGTCATCAAGAGTATTCATCATGTCTTCTACTAAGCACATAGAACTCCATGCGAAGAGCAAACCAACATGCACGATTGCTTGTACAATAATAATAGTGATTATGTACTAAATAGCAAATTTTACTTTACAAGTATTGAACCCAATAAAAACCACTAACAGAAAGAGGATATTTTGTGGCCTTATTTAATGCTTTTCCTGCTGAAAACTACTAAACTATTGAAATCTGGTTGGCAGAGACTGGGAAAGAGTGAGTTACTTTGCAAACAGAATTTTGATAGGCTTAGGTGTGTTGCCTGTAGAAGTATTAGCCTACATGTACCAAGTTTCATTGGTCTCTGCTTCAAATTGGCAGAGATATTTTTATTCATTAATTTTAGACTTGACAGAATACTGCATTGAGTGTATGACATCATCAGTCCTCATGAGGTGTTCCCAAGTTTGATTATTTAACCAGTTGATCCATTAAAGCTAGATTGTACAGTTTGTGCAATTCAACCTATTAAGTAGTTGTGGATATTGTCCAGTTGAACCATTTAAGCTAGTCTGACCAATTAAAATACGTCAACCAATTAAGATGGAATAATGATTGTGGATGTATGAAAATCATATATGGGCACCGCGGTGAAGAGACGAATATACTGTATTTCTTGACCAATAAGCCGCGACCCCAAAAGCTAGAGCCCTTTTAACAGACTTGTGTTGTCCAAAAGAAAAAGCAAAACCATCAGCTATAAGGCGTCTTTCAAAAGCTAGAAGCTCAGTAGGTTCTGTCGTGTCGGTCATTGTTAAAACTGTCTCTGTTTTGATGCCACTTTTCGACATAGAAAAAGTATGTCGGACAAAATTATTCACCAAAGAAGAAATAATTCTTTGCCAGCTTCAATAATGACCGGGGATTAATTTCAAATGATACAACGAAGGATTATGCCGACAGAAATACCGGAGGTCCAGCAAACTCGTTACATGAGGTCACACAACTCGGGTAATATTCAGGGTAAAAATTTGCATATTTGAGCGGTCGAACGAAAAAACTCATTTCTCACAATTAATATATATTTTTACAAAAAAAAAACACACACCACAGGTATCAGGACATATTGGGCTACAAAATATGAGAGTAGGAGAGAAACAAACTTGGGCGGCTCGCTGCTGTTTGTCTGATGCATGTTGACATCAGCTCTTGAGGTCATTTAGCTTCTTCTCAGTGACATAAGGACCAAAAAGTCTACAATTAAGTTTGTTTCTAGGCACTGGCAACAATGCAAGAGCCTTTTCTCCTGACTTGAAGTCACGTTCTACAGCATCTACATCATAATTATCTTTCAAAGGCATCTCGAAAGGACTAAGATTAGCTTTAGTTAACTCACAAGCTCTAAAAAGCTTACTGCACAAATCTGAATCATACTGCAAGAGATTCGTAGACTCAGTGCTGCTAGATAATAACTTCTTTTTAAGCAGTTTAATAGGTCCTCTCACAGTGTGCTCAAATACAAGCTCGAATGGACTGAATCCTAGAGACTCCTGTATTGACTCAGCTGCAGCAGACAGTCGTAGATAGCTACCCTCGTCCCCATCTTCCTCTGTTTCGAAACAGTAGATCCTCATCATGTTCTTCAGTGTTTGGTGCCATCTTTCGAGAGCTCTTTGACTTTGAGGGTGACATGCGGTTGACATATACTGTGTGACTCCAAGCTTGCGCATGACGTGTTGAAATATGCCACACAACATTGGAACCTTGGTCAGACTGGATAGAACTTGGGAGACCTACCGGTGTAAAGAGCTTGGTTAAAGCTCTGACTATGACCTTTGCACTGATATTTCTCAAGGGCAAGGCTTCAGGAAATCTACTGGATGCACACGTGATGGTCATCAAATACTGGTGTCCAGACCTCTTTTTAGGTAGTGGCTCTAAACAATCAACAACGATTCTTCTGCTGGATGGCTCTTGAAGGGCTGGTAGTGGCTGTAACGGTACTTTTAGAACGATCTGATTCGGTCTCAAAGCCATCTAACAAGTGTGAAACGACTTGCAGTATTGCGCCACAACTTTTCTTAGACTGAGCCAGTACAAATGGTCTAACAACCTCTGGCAGGTTTTGTTGACACCCAGGTGGCCAGGCAAGGGGGTCTCATCCGCTGTGCTTAAAACGTCCGGTCTGTAGGTCTTTGGGACAATCATCTGGTACTGGACAGCCCACTCCTCTTCTGTGGGAACATGGGGTGGTCTCCACGTTTTCATTAGCACTCCATTCTTCGTAAAGTAACAGGTGGGGTTCTGAGATACTTCGCTTTCACTAACACTTCTTGAAAATATAGGTGAGACTTCCGAGTCTTCGTGTTGTTCTGCAATGAGTTGAGAAGTTGACATCTTTTCGACCTGTTCCATTGAACTTTTCTCAGAAAGTACTTATACTGGCTGAGAGAAAGAGGGATTCGGTTGCTCACCCATAAGGACCTGGCTGATGGCGGTGTCAGCTAATCTTACCCCTTTTGTCTCTGGTTTCTAACTTCTTACTTATGGCTCGCGTCACGACACATTATGGGTACAGACGGAGAATTCTCCTCTCTACTGGCTCTGGAGACTTTTCTTAACCACGCTTGTCGGTGACAATAGCATTGACAACTACTGGTGTATACTGGTGTATACTGGTGTATACTGGTGTATACTGGTGTATACTGTGTATACGGTGGCACCGGGGTGTACTTGGAACTGATTCCTCTTATTAGAACACTCGCACAAGTGGAAGACTTCTCAGAAAACACCAACGTGTCACTCAGCAATAGAGACTGCGAGGCTCCAGTGCCTGTCAAGATCTTGATTGGTATGGAGTTGGACGTATCAGTTGACAATGACACCGAACCATGGTGGACGAAGGGCTGAAAAAGATCCATGACAGATTTGCAGGGGCCACTGACTTCACTCACAGCACTTGCTCGAGTCTACTCTCTTAGAACTTGGGGAGGGCGGTGTATCTTCACCAACAGCAGTTAAAGTCAATGTCTTAGCGAGAAAACCATCACGCTTAGACGCCACTCTCCACTTTTCCGGGCAGCTAGAAATCAGCTGACCAGCTTTTCTGGAAAAGTAACATGTCGGCGGCTTGATGGGCTTACCTCGATCAAACTTGTTCTGTCTTGACCATAAGGAGCTGAAACGATTCCCATAATTGTTAGCAGGATTCTGCTTTGGATGTCCTCCGTCATTCTGCCGACTTCTCTGGTTTTGCAAACCATCGTGGTACCGACGGAGGCAGAACTCTAGCGGGTGAAGTGTGAAGCTGATGGGATTTTTCCATGAAGTTCACTTTGTGCCTCAACCAAAGCTCATCTGCTAGTCGTGCACCTTTCTCCAAGGTTTGTGCTTTTTGCTCATCGACAAACGTTCGGACATCACCGTGAATGCACCTCTTAGACTCCTCTATTAAAACTAGCTGTCATAAACCTATTGTGACTCTCATCTACCCTCTGCGAATGGCACCGACGATCAAATAACTGTTCCTTACTTCTAGCAAATCCTACATAAGTCTGACTATTGACTTTCTCACGGTCTCTGAACCTCGGCAACTATTTCAGAACACTTTAAAATAATATCCTTAGCAGTATCATAATTTGCAGCTTGCTCTACACTTAACTGTGTTTAAATTTTTCTCGCTTTACCGACTAGTACACTCTGTAATTGAATTACCCAGGAATCCGTGGGCCACTTAACATTGCCAGCTACTTTCTCAAAGTGCAAGAAACACTTATCAGCGTCTGCTTCCTGAAATGCAAATACCAACTTAAGATACTCGGTGATATCAAATTTCACCTTTCCTGTCTGTCCTTTTCTTCCATCCTTTCTTGTCTGTCCTTCTGTTCCACCCTTTCTTGTCTGTCCTTTTCCTCCATCCTTTCTTGTCTTTCCTTTTCTTCTCTCTTAAGCCTTCCTTGCATTTCTAACTTTTACAGTTCCAACTCGTTGCTGTTTTTTTTCCAGTCTTCCCTAGTTGGACTATTTAACCATTCCATCCATGTATGATAGATTGTGCCGTATCTGCAGTTCAAACTGTTAAGCTGAGTGTGCATATTGTGCAGTTGAAGCATTTAAGCTAGTTTGAGCATTTCACCTACTTCAGCTAGTCGGGATAGAGACTGCAATTTGTGCAGTTTAACCGTTTCCGCTACTTTGACTATTTCAATAGTCGAAGCAATTAAGCTGATTTGTCATGAAAAAACTCAGTTAAATCTTGCGGTTCATGCAGTTGAGCAAGTTAAACTAGTTTGACCATTTCAAGGACGTGAACCAATTAAGATAGATTGGGCTATTTCTGGAGTATGATTGTCCACACTAGTTTGACTTTTCAATGATTATGTGTGATTAGCCTGCATTAGTCAGTTTGACCATTTGAACTTCTTCAACCAATTCATATAGAATGAGCAATTTGTGCAGTTTGACTGTCTTTGCTGGTTTGATCTTTCAATCAGTTGAATCGAGGAGGCTACTTTGACAATTTTAACTACTTGAAACAATTCAGCTAGATTGTACAGTTTCTCTGCAGTTTCAAGAATTGTGAGTTACTTTCATAATTTGAACGACTTCAACGAATTACGATAGACTCCGCAACTTTGTTCACTAGTTTGACCACCAAACCAGGTGAACAAATATCAGCTACTTGGACCATTTCAACCACTTCGACAAATTTAGCTACATTGTGGAGATTTCTAGATTGAACCTATAAAGCTTTACGCATCCTCTGCAGTTAGACCACTTCAGCAAATTTGACAAGTTGAACTCCTTCAAAGAATCGGGAAAGATCTTGCATTTTTTGCTGTCAGATTAACGGTCTTCGCTGGTTTGATGTTTTTGGCCAATCGAATAGATTAAGCCAGTTAGACAATTTGAACAATTGGAACCAATTCAGCTTCATGGTGCAGTTGAAAACGTGTCACTAGTTTGACCATTTGAGGTACCTCAAGCAGTTAAGTATTGTGCAACTTGTGCAGTTCTACAGCATCGAAATCAGTGTAGGAACACTCATTGTCTTCGGCACCGCCAACCATTACATCCAAAGGTGTCCTCATCTCTCTACCGAACATGAGCTCGAACGGGTTGTGCCCCGTGGAGGAATGAACACTACTGCGATAGGCCATCAAGCAGAAATCAAGGTGCTCATCCCATGTAGCTGGATTACCTTCAACTCTAGCTTTCAACATGCTCCTTAAGGTTTTGTGCAGATTTTCTACTTGGCCATTGCCCTCAGGGTGATACGCACTGCTGAGCGTCTTGTTAATACTCAGCAGCTGGCACGTTTCCGAGAATGTTCTAGACTCGAGATTACGGCCTTGATAGCTATGAATGCTGTCAGGCACACCAGATCTGCAGATCGAGTTCCTTACAAGCACCTTTGCCGAGGTTGTGGCACGCTCGTTGGACATTGCAAACATCTCAGCCCTGTTAGTAAGACTGCACTGAACTGTTAAGATGTAGTGGTTTCCTCTCCGAGACCGTGGCAAGGGAGCCACAATGTCAATATGGATGCGTTGCGTGGGGTTGCCAGAGGTAAATGACCACAGTGGTGCTCTGGGTTTCGCCCTTGGCTTGCACTTGGCACATGTCAGACATCGATCGTAGTAACAATGCACCTCTTTGGTTGTGCCAGGCCTCCGGAATCTAGCTTTTATCTTCATTAGACTCTCCATTCCTCCAAGGTGGGCGCCAGCAACGCCATCATGAGCTTCGACAAGGGCCTGCTCCACTAACTGTTTCGGTGCAACCATCCCCAGTTTAGCTTGAGTAGTGTGGGCAGCTGACTTTATATAGAGAACCCGCTGTTGTAGCAACAACTGTTCAAACTGGGCCCAGACAGCACGAGCAGCACAGCGCATCGACGTGAAGTTCCTCAACAGCTGGTTTCCTTCACTCTTTCAACAAACGGCAAAGTACCACGCTGATATCTGGATCATCTCTTTGGGCCTGTGCAACCACTTCTGGGTACCAACAATTTCTCACTTCACGTGGGGTTTCACCGACCGGAAGGTCTCTAGCAACAACCGTAACTTGGGATAATCCTGTTGGAGTACACGATGGACAATTCCCATGTTGTCGTGTGGGCCTTCTAGACAAGCCGTCTGCATTATTGTGTAACCTCCCCGGGTGACGTTGTATCTCAGAATCATACTGTAAGCGGCCCAGCCAACGGGCCACTTGCCCTTGAGGCTCTTTAAAAGACATTAGCCAGACTAATGAGAGATTATCAGTCCTCAGGCGCAATTTTTTGTCCCACCAAGTAATAGCGAAAATGGTCCACATTGTTTACCAGAGCTAGCATCTCTAATCGAGTCCCGCAAGAGTTCTTTTCCTGCTCATTCAAAGAACGACTCCCGTAAGCTATCACACGCTCCGTGTCATTGCGTTGCAATCGAGATAAAAAAACGCCAATGCCCAAGGGTTGGCTGGCATCTGTGTCAAGTACGAATAATCCTACATCAGGACTAAAATCGGGATATGCCAAGACGGGTGCAATGGCCAAGCGATGTTTCAGTTCATTGAAGGCACTTTCTTGTTCCATCTGCCACTGGAAAGAAACACCCTTCCTCGACAATTCGTAGAGTGGTTCTGCGACGATCGAGAATCCAGAAATAAACCGCCTATAGTAATGGCAAGACCAATGAAGCTTTGGAGCTCTTTGATGTCTACTGGGGTTGGCCAAGTTCTGACAGTCTGGACCTTGTCAGGGTCAGTCTTGATGCCATCTGAAGAGACAACATGCCCTGCGAACGAAACTTCTCTTTTTAGAAACCGACACTAAGTTGGCTTCAGCTTAAGAGCAGTAGTTCGTATCCTGTCAAATAATAACCGTAGGCTATGCAGATGTTCCTCGAGGGAAGGGGCCCAGATAATAATATCATCCAAATACGCAAGACAGTGTGTCGAAGTCGGTTCACTGAGTGCTAGATTCATCAATCTGGCAAATCTAGCTGGCCCATTCGTGAGTCCAAAAGGCATAACCCTCCATGGGAATTGTCCACGATGGGTCGACAATGCTGTTTTGGGCCTGTCCTCTTCTTTAACTTGCATCTGCCGATACCCAGACGCCAAATACAGACAGGAGAACCATGGGCCACCACCCAGCGCTTCCACGACATCATCGGACCTCACTAACGGTATTGCATCTTTCTATGTACACAAATTCAGTTTGCGGTAATCAATGCACATACGGTAACTTCCATCATGTCTCCTTACCAAAACAACCGGACTGCTCCAGGGGCTCTGCGACTCTTCAACTCTACCATTCGCTAGCGGCTCGTCCAGCTGTTGATCTATGATCTCCCCCTGGTGCTGTTGGCAACTAAATAAAACTGCGCTAAGTAACGTTTTCCCTTTTTAAATGCTAAAATACGCTGCTTTCAGCTTCATTACACCATAAACATGTGTTCGCTTGTTTTCTGTAAAATTGCCCTGTTTCCAGCGTTATTGCAACGGGAAAAGATGTTTTGCAAGGCTGCAGCGAGTCACGCTGATTTTTACTTGATTTTACTTAAAACAACGTTTTTGCTTGTTTTTGGCTAGGTTCTGCTGTAATCAGCATCATCTTTCTGTGCAGAACGTTTTCCTCTTTGTTCGTTACCAAACTACACTTTTGACGCTCTATATTACCGAAAGAATGTTTTGGTTTATTGGCAACTAAATTAAGTTGCTTTGAGCTCTATGTCACACACAAAAAAAGCGTTTTTCCCTTTCTGTGTTTAAAATACGCTGCGTGTAGCTTTATTGCAGGAAAAACATGTTTTGCTTTGTTTGCGGTAAAATTGGGCTGTTTCCAGTGTTATTGCACCGGAAAAAGGTTGTCTGCCAGTTTGCAGCGAGTTACTTTGATTTTACTTGATTTTACTCAAAACAACGTTTTCGTTTTTTTTTTTGCGAAGGTAAGCTGTTTTCAGCATTATGTTTCTGAGAGCAGGCTTTTCCTTTTTTTCCAAGTTAAACTACGCTTTTGACCCTTTATCATGCAGAAAACAAATTTTGGTTTGTTGGCAACGAAATTGGAAGCTTCGAAGTTTATGTCAGAAAAAGCAGCGATTTAGTTTTTCGCCAGAAAACACGCTGCCTCAAGCTTCATAATACCGAAAATATGTTTTGGTTAGTTGGCACCAAAATTGAGTTCTTTGAGCTTTATATCGCAAAAAGGAGCGTTTTTGCTTTTTGTTTGGTATAACACGTTGCACTCACACAACGGTCTGTTTGCCGTAGAGTTGTGTTGCTTCCATCGTTATTGCACAGGAAAAAGGTTTTCTTCCAGTTTGCAACGAGTCACCCTGCTTTTCTCTTGATTTTGCTCAAAACCACGTTTTTTCTTGTGATTGGCTGAGTGACAACGGTTTTGCTAGTTTTTGGCTAGGTTACGTTGTTTTCAGCATCATCTTCGTGAGAACAGCCTCAATAACGTTTTCCCTTTTTAATTGCCAGAGTACGCTGTTTTCAGCTTTATTTCACCAAAAACATGTTCTTGCGTTGGTTACCGTCAAATTGGGCTTTTTCTAGCGTTATTGCACCGCTCAATGGATTTCTTTTCCAGTTTTTTGCGAGTGACGCTCATTTTTACTTGACGGCACTCAGAAGAACGTTTTGGCCTGTTTTAGTTAAGTTACCCAGGTTTCAGCATTATGTTTCTGAAAGCAACTATTTTCTCGGTTTTGTAAGTAAACTACACTTTTGGCGCTTTATCTTACCAAAAACATGTTTTGGTTTAATTGCAGCTAAATTGGAAGCTTCCAGCTTTATGTCAGAAAAAGAAGTCATTTAGTGTTTCGTTGGAAAACACGCTGCTTTGAGTTTTATAGCACCGAAAATATCTTTTGGTTAGTTGGCAACGAAATTGAGCTTCTTTGAGCTTTACATCGTAAAAACCAGCGTTTTTGCTTTTTCTTGGCTACAAGACGTTGCACTCAGCCTTGTAGCACACAAAAAAATGTTTTGGTCTGTTTCCTGTAAAGTTGTGTTTTTTGCAGTGGTATTGCACCGGAAAAAGGTGTTCTTTCAGTTTGCAGCGAGTCCGCCTAATTTTTCCTTGATTTGACTCAAAACAACGCTTTTACTTGTGTTTGGCTAAGTTACGCTGTTCCAGAATCCTTCTTCTGAGAACAACCTTTTCCACTTCTTTCGAGAGCAAACTACACATTTGACGCTCTATATTACCGGAAAGATGTTTTGGTTTGTTGCCAACTAAACTAGGCTGCTTTGAGCCTTATGTCACAAAAAACAGCGTTTTTTCCTCGCTGTGTTTAAAATACGTTGCGTTTAGCTTTATTGCAGGAAAAACATGTTTTGGTTTGTTTGCCGTAGCAGTGGGCTGTTGCCAGCGTTATTGCAACGGAAAAAGGTTTTCTCCCAGTTTGCGGCGAGTCACGCTTATTTTTACTTGATTTTTACTCAACGAAACGTTTTCTTCTCTTTCCGGCTAGGTTACGCTGTTTTCAACAATATGTTTCTGAGAACAGGCTTTTCCTTTTTTTTTCTACCAAAACTGCGCTTTTGACCTTTTATCTTACCAAAACCATCATTTGGTTTGGTTGGAACTGAATTAGAAGCTTCGAGCTTTATGTCACAAAAAGCAGCAATTTAGCTTTTTGCAAGAAAACACGCTGTTTTAAGTTTCATTCAGACGGAAAATATGTTTTGGTTAGTTGACAACGAAATTGGGCTTCTTTGAGCTTTATATCGCAAAAAACAGCGTCTTTGCATTTTCGTTGCTAAAAGACGTTCCACTCAACTTCTTAGCACAAAAAATATGTTTTCGTTTGTTTGGCGTCAAACTGGGCTCTTTCCAGCGTTAGTGAACCGGTAAATGGATTTCGTTTTCCAGTTTTTAGCGAGTGACCTTGACTTTATTTGATTGGTTTCAAAAGAACGTTTTAGCCTGTTTTTGGCTAAGTTACATTGTCTTCAGTACTATCTTTCTTAGAACAACCTTTGCCACATTTCCCTACATGAAATACGTTTTTGACGCTCTAACCTATCAAAAATATGTTTTGGTGCATTTGCAGCGAGTTGGGGCTGGTTTGAGCTTTGTGTCACATCAAAAGAGCGTTTTTCTGCGTGTGTGTTTAAATAAGCTCTTTCAGCTATATTGCAGGAAAAACATGTTTTGGTTTGTGTGCGGTAGAATTGCGCTGTTTTCGACGATATTGCACGGGAAAAAGGTTTCCGGCTAGTTTGCAATGAGTCACGTAGAGTTTTACTTGATTTTAATAAAAGCAACGTTTCTGCTCGTCTTCTGCTAAGGTACGCTGGTTTCAGCATTATCTTTTTGAGAGCAACCATTTTCTCTGTTTTGTAACTAAACTGCACTTTTGACGCTCTCTCTTACCGAAAACATTCGAGCTTCGAGCCTTATATCACAAAAAAACAGCAATTTGGTTTTATGGTTGCAAAATGCGCTGCTTCAACCTTCATAGCACCGAAAACATGTTTTGCTTTGTTAACAATAACATTGGGCTTCCTTGAGCTATATATCACCAAACAAAAAGCGTTTGTGCTTTTTTGTTGCTAAAACACGCTGGAATCAGCTATATAGCATAAAAAGCATATTTTGGTTTGTTTGCCGTAAAATTGTGTCGTTGCCAGCGTTATTGCACCTGAAAAAGTTTTTCTTGTAGTTTGCAGCGAGTCACCCTGGTTTTTTTATTTCATTTTACTAAAAAGAACGTTTTTAGTTGTGTCTGGTTAAGTGACGCCGTTTTAGAATCCTCTTTCTGAGAACAGCCTTTACCTCTGTTTTCGTAACCAAACTACACTTTTGATGCTCTATATTACTGGAAAAATGTTTTGGCTTGTCGGCAACTAAATTAGATTATCTTTCAGCCGTATATCACAAAAACCAGCGTTTTTGCCTTTCTGTGTTTAAAATACGCTGCGTTTAGCTTTAGTAGAGGAAAAACATGTTTCGGTTTGTTTGCCGTAAAATGGGGCTGTTTCCAGCGTTATTGCACCGGGAAAAGGTTTTCTGCCAGTTTGCAGCGAGTCATGCTGATTTTTATCTCATTTTGCTCAAAAGAAAGGTTTTTGTTTGTTTTGGGCTAAGTTACGTTGTTTTCAGCATTATGCTTCTGAGAAGAGGCTTTTCCTTGGCTTCCTACGTAAACTGTGCTTTTGACCCTTTATCTTATCGAAAACATGTTTTGGCGTGTTGGCAATGAAATCGGATGTTTCGAGCATTTTGTTACAAAGAAACAGCGATTTCGTTTTTCGTTTCTGAATACCCTTTCTCGAGTCTCATAGTAGCGAAAATACGTTTTTGTATGTTGGCAACAAAATCGTGCTGCTTTGAGTTTAATGTCACAAAAAAAAAGCCTTTTTGCTCTTTCGCTGCTAAAACACGTTGGACTCAGCTTTAAAGCACAAAAAACATGTTTGGTTTGTTTTCTGTAATATTGGGTTGTTTTCAGTCTCATTGCACCAAAAAAAGGTCTTCTTCCAGTATGTAGCGAGTCAGCCTGATTTTCACTTGATTTTACTAAAACAACGGTTCTGCTTTCTTTTGGCTGAGTTACGCTGTCTCAGAATTGTCTTTCTGAGGACAGCCTTGGTCTCTGTTTCCGTAACCAAACTACACTTTGGACGCTCTATATTACCGAACGATGTTTTGGCTTGTTGGCAACTTAATCAGGTTACCTTGAGCCTTAAGAGCGTTTCAGCCTTTCTGTGTTTAAAATACGCTCTGTTTAGCTTTATTGCAGGAAAAACATGTTTTGGTTTGTTTGCCGTAAAATTGAGCTGTTTCTGGCGATATTGCACCGGAAAATGTTTTCTGCCAGTTTTCAGCGAGTCACTTTGATTTGTACTTGATTTTACTCCTAACAACGTTTCCGTTTATTTTCGGGTGAGTTACGCTGTTTTCAGTGTTATGTTTGGAGGAACAGCCTTCACCTTTTTTCGTACTTAAACTGCGCTGTTAACCCTTTATCTTACCGAAAACATGTTTTGGGTTTTTGGCAACTACAGTGGAAGCTGCCTTAGCTCGCAAAAAACAACAATTCGGCTTTTTGTTGCAAAATACGCTGCTGCAACGAGAATATGTTTTGGTTTGTCGGCAACAAAATTAGGCTTCTTTGAGGCTTACATCACAAAAAACAGCGTTTTTGCTTTTTGTTGAGAAACGCGTTGCAATCAGCTTTATAGCGGAAACACCATATTTTGGTTTGTTCGCCAATTGTGTTGTTAACAGCGTTAGTGCACCGGGAAAAGGTTTTTTTCTAGTTTGCAGCGACTCACCCTGCTTTTCGCTTGATTTTACTCAAAACAACGTTTTTGCTTGTGTTTGGCTAAGTTACAACGGTTTTGCTAGCTTTTGGCTAGGCTGCGCTGTTTTCCATCATCATCTTTCTGAGAACAACGTTTTCTTCTTTTTTTGTTACCAAACTGCCCTTGTAAATTACGCTGCTTTCAGTTTGATCCCACCAAAAACATCTTTTTGTTTGTTGGCAACTAAATTGGGCTGCTTTGAGCTTTATGTTTCTTGCTCCTTGCTAAAATACGGTGTTCTCAGCTTTATAGCACCAAAAACATGTTTTGCTTTGTTTGCCGTCAAATTGGGCATTTTCCAGCATTATTGCAGCGGTGAATGGATTTCTTTTCCAATTTTTAATGAGTGACGCTGATTTTTACTTGACGACACTCAAAAGAACGTTTTAGCCTGTTTTTGGCTAAGTTACGCTGTTTTAAGCATTATCTTTCTGAGAACAACCTTTACCACTTTTTCCTACATGAAATACGTTTTTGACGCTCTAACTTACCAAAACATCTTTTGGTTTGTTTGCAGCGAATTTGAGCTGGTTTGAGCTTTGTGTCACAAAAGAGAGCGTTTTTCCTTTTCTGTGTTTAAAAGCTACTTTAAGCTTTATTGTGTCAAAAAAGAGAGCGTTTCTCCTTTTCTGTGTTTAAAATAAGCTGGTTTAAGCTTTATTGCAGCAAAAACATGTTTTGGTTCCTGTGCCGTAGAATTGCGCTGTTTCTAACGATATTACATGGGGAAATGGTTTCCTGCTAGTTTGTAGTGAGTCACGTAGATTTTTAGTTGATTTTATTGATTTTACTAAAAGTAACGTTTCTGCTTGTCTTCTGCTAAGTTACCCTGTTTTCTCGGTTTTGTAACTAAACTGCACTTTTGACGCTCAAACGTAACCTAATTAAGTTGCCAACAGGCAAAAACATTTTTCCGGTAATATAGAGCGTCCAGAGTGTAGTTTGGTTACGGAAACAGAGAACAAGGCTCTCGTCAGAAAGACGATTCTGAGACAGCGTAACTCAGCCAAAAGAAAGCAAAACCGTTGTTTAAGTAAAATCAAGTGAAAATCAGGCTGACTCGCTACATACTGGAAGAAGAACTTTTTTTGATGCAATGAGACTGAAAACAACCTAATATTACAGCAAACAAACGAAACATTTTCTTGTGCTATAAAGCTGAGTCCAACGTGTTTTAGCAACGAGAAAGCAAAAAGGCTTTTTTTGTGGCATAAAACTCAAAGCAGCGCGATTTTGTTGCCAACATACAAAAACGTATTTTCGCTACTATGAGACTCGAGAAAGGGTATTCAGAAACGAAAAACAAAATCGCTGTTTTTTTGTAACAAAATGCTCCAAACATCCGATTTCATTGCCAACACGCCAAAACATGTTTTCGATAAGATATCGGGTCAAAAGCACAGTTTACGTAGGAAACCAAGGAAAAGCCTCTTCTCAGAAGCATAATGCTGAAAACAACGTAACTTAGCCCAAAACAAACAAAAACCTTTCTTTTGAGTAAAATGAGATAAAAATCAGCATGACTCGCTGCAAACTGGCAGAAAACCTTTTCCCGGTGCAATAACGCTGGAAACAGCCCCATTTTACGGCAAACAAACCCAAACGTGTTTTTCCTCTAATAAAGCTAAACGCAGCGTATTTTAAACACAGAAAGGCAAAAACGCTGGTTTTTGTGATATACGGCTGAAAGATAATCTAATTTAGTTGCCAACAAGCCAAAACATTTTTCCAGTAATACAGAGCATCAAAAGTGTAGTTTGGTTACGAAAACAGAGGTAAAAGTTGTTCTTAGAAAGAGGATTCTAAAACGGCGTCACTTAGCCAGACACAACTAAAAACGTTCTTTTGAGTAAACTGAAGTAAAAAACCAGGATGACTCGCTGCAAACTGCAAGAAAAACTTTTTCAGGTGCAATAACGCTGGCAACGACACAATTTTACGGCAAACAAACCAAAATATGCTTTTTATGCTATATAGCTGATTCCAGCGTGTTTTAGCAACAAAAAAGCAAAAACGCTTTTTGTTTGTTGATATATAGCTCAAGGAAGCCCAATGTTGTTGGTAACAAAGCAAAACATGTTCTCGGTGCTATGAAGGTTGAAACAGCGCATTTTGCAACCATATAACCAAATTCCTGTTTTTTTGTGATATAAGGCTCGTTTTGTTGAGTAAAATCAAGTAAAAATCAGCGTGACTCGCCGGAAATTGGGAGAAAACCTTTTTCCCCTGCAATAACGCTGGCAACAGCCCACTGTTACGGCAAACAAACCAAAACATGTTTTTCCTGCAATAAAGCTAAACGCAACGTATTTTAAACACAGCGAGGAAAAAACGCTGTTTTTTGTGACATAAGGCTCAAAGCAGCCTAGTTTAGTTGGCAACAAACCAAAACATCTTTCCGGTAATATAGAGCGTCAAATGTGTAGTTTGCTCACGAAAGAAGAGGAAAAGGTTGTTCTCAGAAGGAGGATTCTGGAACAGCGTAACTTAGCCAAACACAAGTAAAAGCGTTGTTTTGAGTACAATCAAGGAAAAACTAGGTGGACTCGCTGCAAACTGAAAGAAAACCTTTTTCCGGTGCAATACCACTGCAAAACACACAACTTTACAGCAAACAGACCAAAACATTTTTTTTTGTGCTACAAGGCTGAGTGCAACGTCTTGTAGCCAAGAAAAAGCAAAAACGCTGGTTTTTACGATATAAAGCTCAAAGAAGCTCAATTTCGTTGCCAACTAACCAAAAGATATTTTCGGTGCTATAAAACTCAAAGCAGCGTGTTTTGCAACGAAACAGTTAATGGCTGCTTTTTCTGACATAAAGCTAGAAGCTTCCAATTTAGCTGCAACTAAACCAAAACATGTTTTCGGTAAGGTAAAGCGTCAAAAGTGTAGTTTATTTACAAAACCGAGTAAAAATCAGTGTCACTCGCAAAAAACTGGAAAACAAATCCATTGAGCGCTGCAGTAACGCTAGAAAAAGCCCAATTTGACCAAAGCAAGAACATGTTTTTGGTGCAATAAAGCTGAAAACAGCGTATTCTAGCAATTAAAAAGGGAAAACGCCAATGAGGCTGTTCTCACAAAGATGATGCTGAAAACAACGTAATCTAGCCAAAAACTACCAAAACCGTTCTCACTCAGGCAATCACAAGAAAAAATGTGGTTTTGAGTAAAATCAAGAGAAAAGCAGGGTGACTCGTTGCAAACTGGAAGAAAACCTTTTTCCCGTGCAATAACGATGGAAACAACACAACTTTACGGCAAACAGACCGTTGTGTGAGTGCAACGTGTTATAGCAAACAAAAAGCAAAAACGCTCCTTTTTGCGATATTAAGCTCAAAGAACTCAATTTTGGTGCCAACTAACCAAAACATATTTTCGGTATTATGAAGCTTGAGGCAGCGTGTTTTCTGGCGAAAAACTAAATCGCTGCTTTTTCTGACATAAAGTTCGAAGCTTCCAATTTGGTTGCCAACAAACCAAAATGTGTTTTCCGTATGAAAACAAAAGGGTCAAAAGCGAAGTTTAACTTGGGAAAAAAGGAAAAGCCTGCTCTCAGAAACATAATGCTGAAAACAGCTTACCTTAGCAAAAAACAAACGAAAACGTTGTTTTGAGTAAAATGAAGTAAAATCAAAGTAACTCGCTGCAAACTGGCAGACAACCTTTTTCCGGTGCAATAACACTGGAAACAGCCCAATTTTACCGCAAACAAAGCAAAACATGTTTTTCCTGCAATAAAGCTACACGCAGCGTATTTTAAACACAAAAAGGGAAAAACGCTTTTTTTGTGTGTGACATAGGGCTCACAGCAACTTAATTTATTTGCCAATAAACCAAAACATTCTTTCGGTAATATAGAGCGTCAAAAGTGTAGTTTGGTAACGAACAAAGAGGAAAACGTTCTGCACAGAAAGATGATGCTGATTACAGGCAAGCAAAAACGTTGTTTTATGTAAAATCAAGTAAAAATCAGCGTGACTCGCTGCAGCATTGCAAAACATCTTTTCCCGTTTCAATAACGCTGGAAACAGGGCAATTTTACAAAAAGCAAGCGAACACATGTTTATGGTGCAATGAAGCTGAAAGCAGCGTATTCTAGCATTTAAAAAGGGAAAACGCTACTTAAAGCAGTTTTATTTAGTTGCCAACAGCACCAGGGGGAGATCATAGATCAACAGCTGGACGAGTCGCGAATGGTAGAGTTGAAGAGTCGCAGAGCCCCTGGAGCAGTCCGGTTGTTTTGGTAAGGAGACATGATGGAAGTTACCGTATGTGCATTGACTACCGCAAACTGAATTTGTGTACTTAGAAAGATGCAATACCGTTAGCGAGGACCGATGATGTCGTGGAAGCGCTGGGTGGTGGCCCATGGTTCTCCTGTCTGTATTTGGCGTCTGGGTATCGGCAGATGCAAGTAAAAGAAGAGGACAGGCCCAAAACAGCATTCTCGACCCATCGTGGACAATTCCCATGGAGGGTTATGCCTTTTGGACTCACGAATGGGCCAGCTAGATTTACCAGATTGATGAATCTAGCACTCAGTGAACCGACTTCGACACACTGTCTTGCGTATTTGGATGATATTATTATCTGGGCCCCTTCCCTCGAGGAACTTCTGCATAGCCCACGGTTATTATTTGACAGGATACGAACTGCTGCTCTTAAGCTGAAGCTAACTTAGTGTCGATTTCTAAAGAGAGAAGTTTCGTTCGCAGGGCATGTTGTCTCTTCAGATGGCATCAAGACTGACCCTGACAAGGTCCAGACTGTCAGAACTTGGCCAACCCCAGTAGACATCAAAGAGCTCCAAAGCTTCATTGGTCTTGCCATTACTATAGGCGGTTTATTTCTGGATTCTCGATCGTCGCAGAACCACTCTACGAATTGTCGAGGAAGGGTGTTTCTTTCCAGTGGCAGATGGAACAAGAAAGTGCCTTCAATGAACTGAAACATCGCTTGACCATTGCACCCGTCTTGGCATATCCCGATTTTAGTCCTGATGCAGGATTATTCGTACTTGACACAGATGCCAGCCAACCCTTGGGCATTGGCGTTTTTTTTATCTCGATTGCAGCGCAATGACACTGACGCTGAAAACTGGCAGAAAACCTTTTCCCGGTGCAATAACGCTGGAAACAGCCCCATTTTACGGCAAACAAACCCAAACATTTGCTCAAGTGGTCTAACTGCAGAGGATGCGTAAGGCTTTATAGGTTCAATCTAGAAATCTCCACAATGTAGCTAAATTTGTCGAAGTGGTTGAAATGGTCCAAGTAGCTGATGTTTGTTCACCTGGTTTGGTGGTCAAACTAGTGAACAAAGTTGCGGAATCTATCGTA
>NC_089318.1:11156070-11178570 GCF_036669915.1 Pocillopora verrucosa | reverse complement strand
TTCTACCTACAAAATATAATAACTGTGGAGACGGTCCTTTCATCTAGGAATTAAAAGTTAACAGAAACTCAACCACAGATTCTTGCAGAAAAAGGAATAACTGAAATTACCGTGATATTTGAACTACAGGCGCAAAATTCTAACAAACCAATTAAAAAAACAGTTGCCTTTCCAACTGCATACCTTTTCCACTTATGCTTCCACTCTTTGACTAGTTGCAATCAATAATTCAAAACCAAACAGGAATAATTTCTCATGTTCAGCTCTAGCATGAACTACAGCAAAACTTTGCTTCTCTGACTAACATGTATTAAATGTTCACAGATCACTGTCAGAACACAGAAATAACAAGCCCAGACACATCTTCTAGTGATAGTCTGATGCTAGTAATCAAACATGCCCGTGCTCCTTTTTCCCTAAGCAGGCTTGTGAACTCTTCAGCTAGTTCGGTGTAGTTACGGTAAGTTCTTGGTAACTCTAACAACGGGCCACAGGTGCAGGCAATTGGTCGCCGCAACTCGCCATCCATTGAGGTAAATGAAACTTCCTGGTGTTCAGGCTTTATATCGCTTTCCATAGTGAATTTCAGGAAAGTGCCCAGAGCAGGAGCATCCAGAGATCTAATAAACTTTTTGAGGTAGTCTAAGCACAGAGTCTTGGCTTCATTTTCTGGTTGACTCTGCGGCATTCTAGCAGTCTTCTTTGCTGATGGCATCCTGGCAGAAGAAAAGTCGTCCAGGCCAGTGAGGCTGCTGAACTCTCGGTACTGTTTGAGTTCTAACACTCTTCCTATTGCCGTCCATTCGCTTTTTTGAAAGTCGTGGTGAATACATGGTAACTTTTCTTTGTCACTGACCATGGTAGCTGCAAACAATTGTTGCCAGAACGTAACAACGACAATTCTTGCTACACCCAAACCTACACCCTCTTCAAGCTTTTCTCTTTCATTGATAATTCTGAAAGAAGAAACGCAATCCAACTAATCTCTGTTCTTAAACAGTGACATCATATCATCTTTCAGGCGGGAGGCTATTTTCAGGCTATTTTGACCATGGAACCTGTCTACAGGCCCAATTTGGACATTTTGTATGACCAATAATGTATACTTACCTTTTGGCTGGCTTCTAGGTTGCTGCTGCAGCGTGGATCTACAATTAGGAAATAACATACCATTAACAAGGATCCAAAACTTGAGGTCTCTTTACTGAAATCTTTCAAATTTCCTTTGGTAAAAGCATGTTCATATCAGCCTCACTGGCTATTTTAATATGCAGTATAATACAGATACCTTTCTTCATCCAGTTCCATAAGTTGCTGAGGCAAAGTTTCAGTAACTGGATCAATGGCCAGCAGCGATAAGTTTTCACAATCTTTGTCATGAGTGGCAATTACATCATGACTAGTACAAGCACCAAAATGTATGAAACTGATCTCTGGGGAACTTGTGCCCATGAAGAGTGATTCATCCAAGGCCCTCATGTACGTGACCACATCTTCATATCCAAGGGTGATATAGTAGTTTCAGGGTGGAATTGTAAACTGAAATGTTCAGGGTGTAGATCTAAGGAGCCTAATCAATCATAGACAGCCACCATCTTTTTCGCTGCTGAAAAAAAACTGCGTTTCTCTTCCCTGGAAAGGATGTTGTGCAACCATTAGCACACGGGTAGAACCACTTTCTGGTTCAGCAGGAACTTTTGAAGCCTTTATGGGCCACAATTCCTCCAATTTCGAGAGTTTTTCAATTTCTCCAACTAAAGCTGCTTGCTTTTTTCTATCCGGTTCAAGGCTTTTTCAGAACTCTTCATACTGTTCCTTTTTTAGGTTTTGCCACAATTTTCTTTCATTTTCAACTTGAGTGTGTAAGTGATGACGCCAGGCCTTGCATGAGGAGTTCTGGATGACTGACTGTTGCTCGTTTAAGGCCCAAAGACATTGGCCATGACCTCTTTATCATCAGAGTCTTCACAGGACTGGCATGTAAGATATAGCTAACTCTTGTCAACTTGTAAGTTTCGAAATATTCTTGAATGGTGAAGGGCTGTTCATGCCCATCACTGTCTCAAGGTTTATTTATAGCTTTTCCTGTAAAATTAGCCAGATGAAAAGTAAAATCAGAAGTTTTTACTATGGGTGCAACACCTTCTGCAAAAAGACATCTTTACCCATCTCAATCAACTCTTGTTTTGTGGCAGTGAGTGGCACATCTTAAGTGTGGCTGCCACCTCCCCTAGCATACCTTACTGAGACAAACTTGTTCTTACTCTTGTTGAGTTGCATCAGTCCCAACGTAATTCTGGTTTCGGGAGCTCTTGTTGTTGAACTTGTATCTTCAGGTACACTTGCACTTGGACTTGGACTTGTACTCAGATGAGTTGATTTTCTATTTTGCTTGTTTCTCTTTCATTATTTCTCCAACCAATTTGCAATTTTTGTTTTCTCTTTCTAAACTGTCCTGCGTCCTGTTTTTTCTAGAACACAAATCCTTTGGGGTGCAATCAACTGCAGAACAGTCTATCTAAAGAATTAAACAACACAACGCTTTAATCAGAAAACTTAATTGAGCTTTATAATACATAATGCAAGTTCTAAAAAAAAAGAGAAATACAGTAGGAGTATGAGCCCACAGACAAGTTTTCCACAGCTTTTTCGAGTTCTCCCAAACTTTTATGTATAAAACTTTCAATCCCTTGGATATACAGGGTACTCAATACAAGAGGGTCTGAGATACTAGATGCCACAGTTTAAGATGATAAGATGTTGATAGGAAAAAAAAGAGGAATAGCCCTGAATTCTTGTACTTTATTGACACTGTAACATCATTATGTTCGTGTACATTAGTCATATTGACAACTTTTTCTAGTAGTTCACAGTCATCAAGAGTATTCATCATGTCTTCTACTAAGCACATAGAACTCCATGCGAAGAGCAAACCAACATGCACGATTGCTTGTACAATAATAATAGTGATTATGTACTAAATACCAAATTTTACTTTACAAGTATTGAACCCAATAAAAACCACTAACAGAAAGAGGATATTTTGTGGCCTTATTTAATGCTTTTCCTACTGAAAACGAATAAACTATTGAAATCTGGTTGGCAGAGACTGAGAAAGAGTGAGTTACTTTGCAAACAGAATTTTGATAGGCTTAGGTGTGTTGCCTGTAGAAGTATTAGCCTACATGTACCAAGTTTCATTGGTCTCTGCTTCAAATTGGCAGAGATATTTTTATTCATTAATTTTAGACTTGACAGAATACTGCGTTGAGTGTATGACATCATCAGTCCTCATGAGGTGTTCCCAAGTTTGATTATTTAACCAGTTGATCCATTAAAGCTAGATTGTAGAGTTTGTGTAATTCAACCTATTAAGTAGTTGTGGACATTGTCCAGTTGAACCATTTAAGCTAGTCTGACCAATTAAAATACGTCAACCAATTAAGATGGAATAATGATTGTGGATGTATGAAAATCATATATGGGCACCGCGGTGAAGAGACGAATATACTGTATTTCTTGACCAATAAGCCGAGACCCCAAAAGCTAGAGCCCTTTTAACAGACTTGTGTTGTCCAAAAGAAAAAGCAAAACCATCAGCTATAAGGCGTCTTTCAAAAGCTAGAAGCTCAGTAGGTTCTGTCGTGTCGGTCATTGTTAAAACTGTCTCTGTTTTGATGCCACTTTTCGACATAGAAAAAGTATGTCGGACAAAATTATTCACCAAAGAAGAAATAATTCTCCCCATCTTCCTCTGTTTCGAAACAGTAGATCCTCATCATGTTCTTCAGTGTTTGGTGCCATCTTTCGAGAGCTCTTTGACTTTGAGGGTGACATGCGGTTGACATATACTGTGTGACTCCAAGCTCGTGCATGACGTGTTGAAATATGCCACACAACAATGGAACCTTGGTCAGACTGGATAGAACTTGGGAGACCTACCGGTGTAAAGAGCTTGGTTAAAGCTCTGACTATGACCTTTGCACTGATATTTCTCAAGGGCACGGCTTCAGGAAATCTACTGGATGCACACGTGTTGGTCATCAAATACTGGTGTCCAGACCTCTTTTTAGGTAGTGGCTCTAAACAATCAACAACGATTCTTCTGCTGGATGGCTCTTGAAGGGCTGGTAGTGGCTGTAACGGTACTTTTGGAACGATCTGATTCGGTCTCAAAGCCATCTAACAAGTGTGAAACGACTTGCAGTATTGCGCCACAACTTTTCTTAGACTGAGCCAGTACAAATGGTCTAAGAACCTCTGGCAGGTTTTGTTGACACCCAGGTGGCCAGGCAAGGGGGTCTCATCCGCTGTGCTTAAAACTTCCAGTCTGTAGGTCTTTGGGAGAATCATCTGGTACTGGACAGCCCACTCCTCTTCTGTGGGAACATGGGGTGGTCTCCACGTTTTCATTAGCACTCCATTCTTCGTAAAGTAACAGGTGGGGTTCTGAGATACTTCGCTTTAACTAACACTTCTTGAAAATATAGGTGAGACCTCCGGGTCTTCGTGTTGTTCTGCAAAGAGTTAAGAAGTTGACATCTTTTCGACCTGTTCCATTGAACTTTTCTCAGAAAGTACTTATACTGGCTGAGAGAAAGAGAGATTCGGTTGCTCACCCGTAAGGACCTGGCTGATGGCAGTGTCAGCTAATCTTACCTCTTTTGTCTCTGGTTTCTAACTTCTTACTTATGGCTCACGTCACGACACATTATGGGTACAGACGGAGAATTCTCCTCTCTACTGGCTCTGGAGACTTTTCTTAACCACGCTTGTCGGTGACAATAGCATTGACAACTACTGGTGTATATAATATCCATGACAGATTTGCAGGGGCCACTGAATTCACTCACAGCACTTGCTCGAGTCTACTCTCTTAGAACTTGGGGAGGGCGGTGTATCTTCACCAACAGCAGTTAAACTCAATGTCTTAGCGAGAAAAGCATCACGCTTAGGCGCCACTCTCCACTTTTCCGTGCAGCTAGAAATCAGCTGACCAGCTTTTCTGGAAAAGTAACATGTCGGCGGCTTGATGGGCTTACCTCGATCAAACTTGTTCTGTCTTGACCATGAGGAGCTGAAACGATTCCCATAATTGTTAGCAGGATTCTGCTTTGGATGTCCTCCGTCATTCTGCCGACTTGTCTGGTTTTGCAAACCATCGTGGTACCGAAGGAGGCAGAACTCTAGCGGGTGAAGTGTGAAGCTGATGGGGTTTTTCCATGAAGTTCACTTTGTGCCTCAACCAAAGCTCATCTGCTAGTCGTGCACCTTTCTCTAAGGTTTGTGCTTTTTGCTCATCGACGAACGCTCGGACATCACCGTGAATGCACCTCTTAGACTCCTCTATTAAAACTAGCTGTCATTAACCTATCGTGACTCTCATCTACCCTCTGCAAATGGCACCGACAATAAAATAACTGTTCCTTACTTCTAGCAAATCCTACATAAGTCTGACTATTGACTTTCTCACGGTCTCTGAACCCTCGGCAGCTATTTCAGAACCCTTTAAAATAATATGCTTAGCAGTGTCATAATTTGCAGCTTGCTCTACACTTAACTGTCTTTAAATTTTTCTCGCTTTACCGAATAGTACACTCTGTAATTGAATTACCCAGGAATCCGTGGGCCACTTAACATTGCCAGCTACTTTCTCAAAGTGCAAGAAACACTTATCAGCGTCTGCTTCCTGAAATGGAAATACCAACTTAAGATACTTGGTGATATCAAATTTCACCTTTCCTGTCTGTCCTTTTCTTCCATCCTTTCTTGTCTGTCCTTCTGTTCCACCCTTTCTTGTCTGTCCTTTTCCTCCATCCTTTCTTGTCTTTCCTTTTCTTCTCTCTTAAGCCTTCCTTGCATTTCTAACTTTTACAGTTCTAACTCGTTGCTGTTTTTTTTTCCAGTCTTCCCTAGTTGGACTATTTAACCATTCCATCCATGTATGATAGATTGTGCCGTATCTGCAGTTCAAACTGTTAAGCTGAGTGTGCATATTGTGCAGTTGAAGCATTTAAGCTAGTTCGAGCATTTCACCTACTTCAGCTAGTCGGGATAGAGACTGCAATTTGTGCAGTTTAACCGTTTCCGCTACTTTGACTATTTCAATAGTCGAAACAATTAAGCTGATTTGTCATGAAAAAATTCAGTTAAATCTTGCGGTTCATGCAGTTGAGCCAGTTAAACTAGTTTGACCATTTCAAGGACGTGAACCAATTAAGATAGATTGGGCTATTTTTGGAGTATGATTGTCCATACTAGTTTGACTTTTCAATGATTACGTGTGATTAGCCCGCCTTAATCAGTTTGACCATTTGAACTTCTTCAACCAATTCATATAGAATGAGCAATTTGTGCAGTTTGACTGTCTTTGCTGGTTTGACCTTTCAATCAGTTGAATCGAGGAGGCTACTTTGACAATTTTAACCACTCGAAACAATTCAGCTAGATTTTACAGTTTCTCTGCAGTTTCAAGAATTGTGAGTTACTTTCACAATTTGAACGACGTCAACGAATTACGATAGATTCCGCAACTTTGTTCACTAGTTTGACCACCAAACCAGGTGAACAAATATCAGCTACTTGGACCATTTCAACCACTTCGACAAATTTAGCTACATTGTGGAGATTTCTAGATTGAACCTATAAAGCTTTGCGCATCCTCTGCAGTTAGACCACTTGAGCAAATTTGACAAGTTGAACTCCTTCAAAGAATCGGGAAAGATTTTGCATTTTTTGCAGTCAGGTTAACGGTCTTCGCTGGTTTGATGTTTTTGGCCAGTCGAATAGATTAAGCCAGTTAGACAATTTGAACTATTTGAACCAATTCAGCTTCATGGTGCAGTTAAAAACGTGTAACTAGTTTGACCATTTGAGCTACCTCAAGCAGTTAAGTATTGCGCAACTTGTGCAGTTCTACAGCATCGAAATCAGTGTAGGAACACTCATTGTCTTCGGCACCGCCAACCATTACATCCAAAGGTGTCCTCATGTCTCTACCGAACATGAGCTCGAACGGGTTGTGCCCCGTGGAGGAACGAAGACTACTGCGATAGGCCATCAGGCAGAAATCAAGGTGCTCATCCTGTGTAGCTGGATTATCTTCAACTCTACCTTTCAACATGCTCCTTAAGTTTTTGTGCAGATTTTCTACTTGGCCATTGCACTCAGGGTGATGCGAACTGCTGAGCGTCTTGTTAATACTCAGCAGCTGGCACGTTTCCGAGAATGTTCTAGACTCGAAATTACGGCCTTGATAGCTATGAATGCTGTCAGGCACACCAGATCTGCAGATCCAGTTCCTTACAAGCACCTTTGCCGAGGTTGTGGCACGCTGGTTGGACATTGCAAACACCTCAGCCCTGTTAGTAAAACTGCACTGAACTGTTAAGATGTAGCGGTTTCCTCTCCGAGACCGTGGCAAGGGAGCCACAATGTCAATATGGATGCGTTGCGTGGGGTTGCCGGAGGTAAATGACCACAGTGGTGCTCTGGGTTTCGCCCTTGGCTTACACTTGGCACATGTCAGACATCGATCGTAGTAACAATGCACCTCTTTGGTCGTGCCAGGCCTCCGGAATCTAGCTTTCATCTTCATTAGACTCTCCATTCCTCCCAGGTGGGCGCCAGCAACGCCATCATGAACTTCGAGAAGGGCCTGCTCCACTAACTGTTTCGGTGCAACCATCCCCAGTTTAGCTTGAGTAGTGTGGGCAGCTGACTTTATATAGAGAACCCGCTGTTGTAGCAACAACAGTTGAAACTGGGCCCAGACAGCACGAGCAGCACACTGCATCGACGTGAAGTTCCTCAACAGCTGGTTTCCTTCACTCTTTCAACAAACGACAAAGTACCACGCTGATATCTGGATCATCTCTTTGGGCCTGTGCAACCACTTCTGGGTACCAACAATTTCTCACTTCACGTGGGGTTTCACCGACCGGAAGGTCTCTAGCAACAACCGTAACTTGGGATAATCCTGTTGGAGTAAACGATGGACAATTCCCATGTTGTCGTGTGGGCCTTCTAGACAAGGCGTCTGCATTATTGTGTAACCTCCGCGGGTGACGTTGTATCTCAGAATCATACTGTAAGCGACCCAGCCAACGGGCCACTTGCCCTTGAGGCTCTTTAAAAGACATTAGGCAGACTAATGAGTGATTATCAGTCCTGAGGCGCAATTTTTTGTCCCACCAAGTAATAGCGAAAATGGTCCATATTGTTTACCAGAGCTAGCATCTCTAATCGAGTCCCGCAAGAGTACTTTTCCTGGTCATTCAAAGAACGACTCCCGTAAGCTATCACACGCTCAGTGTCATTGCATTGCAATCGAGATAAAAAAACGCCAATGCCGAAGAGTTGGCTTGGCATCTGTGTCAAGTACGAATAATCCTACATCAGGACTAAAATCGGGATATGCCAAGACGGGTGCAATGGTCAAGCGATGTTTCAGTTCATTGAAGGCACTTTCTTGTTCCATCTGCCACTGGAAAGAAACACCCTTCCTCGACAATTCGTAGAGTGGTTCTGCGACGATCGAGAATCCAGAAATAAACCGCCTATAGTAATGGCAAGACCAATGAAGCTTTGGAGCTCTTTGATGTCTACTGGGGTTGGCCAAGTTCTGACAGTCTGGACCTTGTCAGGGTCAGTCTTGATGCCATCTGAAGAGACAACATGCCCTGCGAACGAAACTTCTCTCTTTAGAAACCGACACTAAGTTGGCTTCAGCTTAAGAGCAGCAGTTCGTATCCTGTCAAATAATAACCGTGGGCTATGCAGATGTTCCTCGAGGGAAGGGGCCCAGATAATAATATCATCCAAATACGCAAGACAGTGTGTCGAAGTCGGTTCACTGAGTGCTAGATTCATCAATCTGGTAAATCTAGCTGGCCCATTCGTGAGTCCAAAAGGCATAATCCTCCATGGGAATTGTCCACGATGGGTCGAGAATGCTGTTTTGGGCCTGTCCTCTTCTTTTACTTGCATCTGCCGATACCCAGACGCCAAATACATACAGGAGAACCATGGGCCACCACCCAGCGCTTCCACGACATCATCGGTCCTCGCTAACGGTATTGCATCTTTCTATGTACACAAATTCAGTTTGCGGTAATCAATGCACATACGGTAACTTCCATCATGTCTCCTTACCAAAACAACCGGACTGATCCAGGGGCTCTGCGACTCTTCAACTCTACCATTCGCTAGCGGCTCGTCCAGCTGTTGATCTATGATCTCCCCCTGGTGCTGTTGGCAACTAAATAAAACTGCTTTAAGTAGCGTTTTCCCTTTTTAAATGCTAGAATACGCTGCTCTCAGCTTCATTGCACCATAAACATGTGTTCGCTTGTTTTCTGTAAAATTGCCCTGTTTCCAGCGTTATTGCAACGGAAAAGATGTTTTGCAAGGCTGCAGCGAGTCACGCTGATTTTTACTTGGTCTTACTTAAAACAACGTTTTTGCTTGTTTTTGGCTAGGTTCTGCTGTAATCAGCATCATCTTTCTGTGCAGAACGTTTTCCTCTTTGTTCGTTACCAAACTTCACCTTTGACGCTCTATATTACCGAAAGAATGTTTTGGTTTGTTGGCAACTAAATTAAGTTGCTTTGAGCCCTATGTCACACACAAAAAAAGCGTTTTTCCCTTTCTGTGTTTAAAATACGCTGCCATTAGCTTTATTGCAGGAAAAACATGTTTTGCTTTGTTTGCAATAAAATTGGGCTGTTTCTCTTGATTTCACTCAAAACTACGCTTTTGTTTGTTTTTTGCTAAGGTAAGCTGTTTTCAGCATTATGTTTCTGCGAGGAGGCTTTTCCTTTTTTTCCAAGTTAAACTTCGCTTTTGACCCTTTATCATACGGAAAACACATTTTGGTTTGTTGGCAACCAAATTGGAAGCTTCGAACTTTATGTCAGAAAAAGCAGCGATTTAAATTTCCGCCAGAAAACACGCTGCCTCAAGCTTCATAATACCGAAAATATGTTTTGGTTAGTTGGCACCAAAATTGAGTTCTTTGAGCTTTATATCGCAAAAAGCAGCGTTTTTGCTTTTTGTTTGCTATAACACGTTCCACTCACACAATGGTCTGTTTGCCGTAAAGTTGTGTTGTTTCCATCGTTATTGCACGGGAAAAAGGTTTTCTTCCAGTTTGCAGCGAGTCACCCTGCTTTTCTCTTGATTTTACTCAAAACCACTTTTTTCTTGTGATTGGCTGAGTGACAACGGTTTTACTAGTTTTTGGCTAGGTTACGTTGTTTTCAGCATCATCTTCGTGAGAACAGCCTCAATAGCGTTTTCCCTTTTTAATTGCCAGAGTACGCTGTTTTCAGCTTTATTGCACCAAAAACATGTTCTTGCTTTGGTTACCGTCAAATTGGGCTCTTTCTAGCGTTATTGCACCGCTCAATGGATTTCTTTTCCAGTTTTTTGCGAGTGACGCTGATTTTTACTTGATGGCACTCAGAACAACCTTTTGGCCTGTTTTAGTTAAGTTACCCAGGTTTCAGCATTATGTTTCTGAAAGCAACTATTTTCTCGGTTTTGTAAGTAAACTACACTTTTAGCGCTTTATCTTACCGAAAACATGTTTTGGTTTAGTTGCAGCTAAATTGGAAGCTTGCAGCTTTATGTCAGAAAAAGCAGCCATTTAGTGTTTCGTTGGAAAACACGCTGCTTTGAGTTTTATAGCACCGAAAATATCTTTTGGTTAGTTGGCAACGAAATTGAGCTTCTTTGAGCTTTACATCGTAAAAACCAGCGTTTTTGCTTTTTCTTGGCTACAAGACGTTGCACTCAGCCTTGTAGCACAAAAAAAAATGTTTTGGTCTGTTTGCTGTAAAGTTGTGTGTTTTGCAGTGGTATTGCACCGGAAAAGGTGTTCTTTCAGTTTGCAGCGAGTCCGCCTAATTTTTCCTTGATTTGACTCAAAACAACGCTTTTACTTGTGTTTGGCTAAGTTACGCTGTTCCAGAATCCTTCTTCTGAGAACAACCTTTTCCTCTTCTTTCGTGAGCAAACTACACATTTGACGCTTTACATTACCGGAAAGATGTTTTGGTTTGTTGCCAACTAAACTAGGCTGCTTTGAGCCTTATGTCACAAAAAACAGCGTTTTTTCCTCGCTGTGTTTAAAATACGTTGCGTTTAGCTTTATTGCAGGAAAAACCTGTTTTGGTTTGTTTGCCGTAACAGTGGGCTGTTGCCAGCGTTATTGCAGCGGAAAAAGGTTTTCTCCCAGTTTGGGGCGAGTAACGCTGATTTTTACTTGATTTTTACTCAACGAAACGTTTTCGTCTCTTTCCGGCTAGGTTACGCTGTTTTCAACAATATGTTTCTGAGAACAGGCTTTTCCTTTTTTTTCCTACCAAAACTGCGCTTTTGACCTTTTATCTTACCAAAACCATCATTCGGTTTGGTTGCAACTGAATTAGAAGCTTCGAGCTTTATGTTACAAAAAGCAGCAATTTATCTTTTTACGAGAAAACACGCTGTTTTAAGTTTCATTCACACGGAATATATGTTTTGATTAGTTGACAACGAAATTGGGCTTCTTTGAGCTTTATATCACAAAAAAACAGCGTCTTTGCATTTTCGTTGCTAAAAGACGTTCCACTCAACTTTATAGCACAAAAAATATGTTTTGGTTTGTTTGGCGTCAAACTGGGCTCTTTCCAGCGTTATTGAACCGGTAAATGGATTTCGTTTTCCAGTTTTTAGCTAGTGACCTTGACTTTATTTGATTGCCTTCAAAAGAACGTTTTAGCCTGTTTTTGGCTTATTTACACTGTCTTCAGTACTATCTTTCTTAGAACAACCTTTGCCACATTTCCCTACATGAAATACGTTTTTGACGCTCTAACCTATCAAAAATATGTTTTGGTGCGTTTGCAGCGAGTTGGGGCTGGTTTGAGCTTTGTGTCACATCAAAAGAGCGTTTTTCTGCGTGTGTGTTTAAATAAGCTTCTTTCAGCTATATTAGAGGAAAAACATGTTTTGGTCGGTGTGCCGTAGAATTGCGCTGTTTTTGACGATGTTGCACGGGAAAAAGGTTTTCAGCTAGTTTGCAGTGAGTCACTTAGTGTTTTACTTGATTTTAATAAAAGCAACGTTTCTGCTCGTCTTCTGCTAAGTTACGCTGTTTTCAGCATTATCTTTTTGAGAGCAACCAACCAAAACTGCACTTTTGACGCTCTATCTTACCGAAAACATGTTTTGTTTTTTTTGCAACTAAATTAGAAGCTTCGAGCCTTATATCACAAAAAAACAGCAATTTGGTTTTATGGTTGCAAAATGCGCTGCTTCAACCTTCATAGCACCGAAAACATGTTTTGCTTTGTTAACAACAACATTGGGCTTCCTTGAGCTATATATCACCAAACAAAAAGCGTTTGTGCTTTTTTGTTGCTAAAACACGATGGAATCAGCTATATAGCATAAAAAGCATATTTTGGTTTGTTTGCCGTAAAATTGTGTCGTTGCCAGCTTTATTGCACCTGAAAAAGTTTTTCTTGTAGTTTGCAGCGAGTCACCCTGGTTTTTTACTTCATTTTACTCAAACGAACGTTTTGAGTTGTGTCTGGCTAAGTGACGCCGTTTTAGAATCCTCTTTCTGAGAACAACCTTTACCTCTGTTTTCGTAACCAAACTACACTTTTGATGCTCTATATTACTGGAAAAATGTTTTGGCTTGTTGGCAACTAAATTAGATTATCTTTCAGCCGTATATCACAAAAACCAGCGTTTTTGCCTTTCTGTGTTTAAAATACGCTGCCTTTAGCTTTATTAGAGGAAAAACATGTTTGGGTTTGTTTGCCGTAAAATGGGGCTGTTTCCAGCGTTATTGCACCGGGAAAAGGTTTTCTGCCAGTTTCTAGCGAGTTATGCTGATTTTTATCTCATTTTGCTCAAAAGAAAGGTTTTTGTTTTGGGCTAAGTTACGTTGTTTTCAGCATTATACTTTTGAAAAGAGGCTTTTCCTTGGCTTCCTACGTAAACTGTGCTTTTGACCCTTTATCTTATCGAAAACATGTTTTGGCGTGTTGGCAATGAAATCGGATGTTTCGAGCATTTTTTTACAAAGAAACAGCGATTTCGTTTTTCGTTTCTGAATACCCTTTCTCGAGTCTCATAGTAGCGAAATTACATTTTTGTATGTTGGCAACAAAATCACGCTGCTTTGAGTTTAATGTCACAAAAAAAAGCCTTTTCGGTTTTTCGTTGCTAAAACACGTTGGACTCAGTTTAAAGCACAAAAAACATTTTTGGTTTGTTTTCTGTAATATTGGGATGTTTTCAGTCTCATTGCACCAAAAAAAGGTCTTCTTCCAGTATGCAGCGAGGCAGCCTGATTTTCACTTGATTTTTCTCAAACGGTTCTGCTTTCTTTTGGCTGAGTTACGCTGTCTCAGAATTGTTTTTCTGAGGACAGCCTTGTTCTCTGTTTCCGTAACCAAACTACACTCTGGACGCTCTATATTACCGGAAAAATATTTTTGCTTGTTGGCAACTTAATTAGGTTACCTTTGAGCGTCAAAAGAGCAGTTTAGTTACAAAACCGAGGAAACAGCGTAACTTAGGAGAAGACAAGCAGAAACGTTACTTTTAGTAAAATCAATAAAATCAACTAAAAATCTACGTGACTCACTACAAACTAGCAGGAAACCATTTCCCCATGTAATATCGTTAGAAACAGCGCAATTCTACGGCACAGGAACCAAAACATGTTTTTGCTGCAATAAAGGTAAAAGCAGCTTATTTTAAACACAGAAAAGGAAAAACGCTCTCTTTTTTGACACAAAGCTCAAACCAGCTCAAATTCGCTGCAAACAAACCAAAAGATGTTTTGGTAAGTTAGAGCGTCAAAAACGTATTTCATGTAGGAAAAAGTGGTAAAGGTTGTTCTTAGAAAGATAATGCTTAAAATAGCGTAACTTAGCCAAAAACAGGCTAAAACGTTCTTTTGAGTGCCATCAAGTAAAAATCAGCGTCACTCGTTAAAAATTGGAAAAGAAATCCATTCACCGCTGCAATAATGCTGGAAAATGCCCAATTTGACGGCAAACAAAGCAAAACATGTTTTTGGTGCTATAAAGCTGAGAACACCGTATTTTAGCAAGGGGCAAGCAACATAAAGCTCAAAGTAGCCCAATTTAGTTGCCAACAAACAAAAACATGAACGTGAATGAAAGTGATCCTCGCAGTAATGTGCACTACTTAGGCAGTAGTGAAATTAAGGCCTGAAAAAAAACCGTTGTAACTTAGCCAAACACAAGCAAAAATGTTGTTTTGAGTAAAATCAAGCGAAAAGCAAGGTGAGTCGCTGCAAACTAGAAGAAAACCTTTTCCCGGTGCAATAACGCTGTTAACAACACAATTTTACGGCGAACAAACCAAAATATGGTGTTTGTGCTATAAAGCTGATTGCAACGCGTTTCTCAACATAAAGCAAAAACGCTATTTTTTGTGATGTAAGACTCAAAGAAGCCTAATTAAGCCTTTATTGCAGGAAAAACATGTTTTGGTTTGTTTGCCGTAACAGTGGGCTGTTGCCAGCGTTAGTGAAACGGAAAAAGGTTTTCTCCAAGTTTCCGGCGAGTCACGCTGATTTTTACTTGATTTTTACTCAACCAAACGTTTTCGTCTCTTTCCGGCTAGGTTACGCTGTTTTCAGCAATATGTTTCTGAGAACAGGCTTTTCCTTTCTTTCCTACCAAAACTGCGCTTTTGACCTTTTATCTTACCAAAACCATCATTTGGTTTGGTTGCAACTGAATTAGAAGCTTCCAGCTTTATGTGACAAAAAGCATCGATTTCACTTTTTGCGAGAAAACAGGCTGTTTTAAGTTTCATTCAGACGGAATATATGTTTTGGTTAGTTGACAACGAAATTGGGCTTCTTTGAGCTTTATATCACAAAAAACAGCGTCTTTGCATTTTTGTTACTAAAAGACGTTCCACTCAACTTTATAGCACAAAATATATGTTTTAGTTTGTTTGGCGTCAAACTGGGCTCTTTCCAGCGTTATTGAACCGGTAAATGGATTTCGTTTTCCAGTTTTTAGCGAGTGACCTTGACTTTATTTGATTGCCTTCAAAAGAACAATTTAGCCTGTTTTTGGCTAAGTTACACTGTCTTCAGTACTATCTTTCTTAGAACAACCTTTGCCACATTTCCCTACATGAAATACGTTTTTGACGCTCTAACCTATCAAAAATATGTTTTGGTGCGTTTGCAGCGAGTTGGGGCTGGTTTGAGCTTTGTGTCTGCGTGTGTGTTTAAATAAGCTTCTTTCAGCTATATTGCAGGAAGAACATGTTTTGGTTTGTGTCCCGTAGAATTGCGCTGTTTCCAACGATATTGCACGGGAAAAAGGTTTCCGGCTAGTTTGCAGTGAGTCACTTAGATTTTTACTTGATTTTAATAAAAGCAACGTTTCTGCCCGTCTTCTGCTAAGGTACGCTTATTTCAGCATTGCCTTTTTGAGAGCAACCATTTTGTCTGTTTTGTAACTAAACTGCACTTTTGACGCTCTCTCTTACCGAAAACATGTTTGGTTTTTTTTTTCCAACTAAATTAGAAGCTTCGAGCCTTATATCACAAAAAAACAGCAATGTGGTTATATGGTTGCAAAATGCGCTGCTTCAACCTTCATAGCACCGAAAACATGTTTTGCTTTGTTAACAACAACATTGGGCTTCCTTGAGCTATATATCACCAAACAAAAAGGGTTTTTGCTTTTTTGTTGCTAAAACACGCTGGAATCAGCTATATAGCATAAACAGCATATTTTGGTGTGTTTGCCGTGTGTCGTCTCCAGCGTTATTGCACCTGAAAAAGTTTTTCTTGCAGTTTGCAGCGAGTCATCCTGGTTTTTTACTTCTTTTTACTCAAAAGAACGTTTTTAGTTGTGTCTGGCTAAGTGACGCCGTTTTAGAATCCTCTTTCTGAGAACAACCTTTACCTCTGTTTTCGTAACCAAACTACACTTTTGATGCTTTGTATTACTGGAAAAATGTTTTACCTTGTTGGCAACTAAATTAGAGTATCTTTGAGCCGTATATCACAAAAACCAGCGTTTTTGCCTTTCTGTGTTTAAAATGCGCTGCGTTTAGCTTTATTTGAGGAAAAACACGTTTGGGTTTGTTTGCCGTAAAATGGGGCTGTTTCCAGCGTTATTGCACCGGGAAAAGGTTTCCTGCCACTTTTCAGCGAGTCATGCTGATTTTTATCTCATTTTGCAGGTTTTTGTTTGTTTTGGGCTAAGTTACGTTGTTTTCAGCATTATGCTTCTGAGAAGAGGCTTTTCCTTAACTTCCTACGTAAACTGTGCTTTTCACCCTTTACAAACATGTTTTGGCGTGTTGGCAATGAAATCGGATGTTTCAAGCATTTTGTTACAAAAAAACAGCGATTTTGTTTTTCGTTTCTGAATACCCTTTCTCGAGTCTCATAGTAGCGAAAATACGTTTTTGTATGTTGGCAACAAAATCGCGCTGCTTTGAGTTTTATGCCACAAAAAAAGCCTTTTTGCTTTGTCGTTGCTAAAACACGTTGGACTCAGCTTTATAGCACAAAAAAATGTTTGGTTTGTTTGCTGTAATATTGGGTTGTTTTCAGTCTTATTGCACCAAAAAAAGGTCTTCTTCCAGTATGTAGCGAGTCAGCCTGATTTTCACTTCATTTTACTGAAACAACGGTTTTGCTTTCTTTTGGCTGAGTTACGCTGTCTCAGAATCGTCTTTCTGCAATAAAGCTAAACGCAACGTATTTTAAACACAGCGAGAAAAAAAACGCTGTTTTTTGTGACATAAGGCTCAAAGCAGCCTAGTTTAGTTGGCAACAAACCAAACCATCTTTCCAGTAATATAGAGCGTCAAATGTGTAGTTTGCTCACGAAAGAAGAGGAAAAGGTTGTTCTCAGAAGGAGGATTCTGGAACAGCGTAACTTAGCCAAACACAAGTAAAAGCGTTGTTTTAAGTAAAATTAAGGAAAAATTAGGTGGACTCGCTGCAAACTGAAAGAAAACTTTTTTCCGGTGCAATACCACTGCAAAACACACAACTTTCCAAAACGTTTTTTTTTTGTGCTACAAGGCTGAGTACAACGTCTTGTAGCCAAGAAAAAGCAAAAACGCTGGTTTTTACGATATAAAGCTCAAAGAAGCTCAATTTCGTTGCCAACTAACCAAAAGATATTTTCGGTGCTATAAAACTCAAAGCAGCGTGTTTTCCAACGAAACAGTAAATGGCTGCTTTTTCTGACATAAGGCTAGAAGCTTCCAATTCAGCTGCAACTAAACCAAAACATGTTTTAGGTAAGGTAAAGAGTCAAAAGTGTAGTTTATTTACAAAACCGAGTAAAAATCAGCGTCACTGGCAAAAAACTGGAAAAAAAATCCATTGAGCGGTGCAATAACGCTAGAAAAAGCCCAATTTGACCAAGGCAAAAACATGTTTTTGGTGCAATAAAGCTGAAAACAGCGTATTCTAACAATTAAAAAGGGAAACGCTAATGAGGCTGTTCTCACAAAGATGATGCTGAAAACAACGTAATCTATTCCAAAACTAGCAAAACCGTTGTCATTCAGGCAATCACAAGAAAAAACGTGGTTTTGAGTAAAATCAACAGAAAAGCAGGGTGACTCGTTGCAAACTGGAAGAGAACCTCTTTTCCGTGCAATAACGATGGAAACAACACAATTTTACGGCAAACAGACCGTTGTGTGAGTGCAACGTGTTATAGCAAATAAAAAGGAAAAACGCTGCTTTTTGCGATATAAAGCTCAAAGAACTCAATTTTGGTGCCAACTAACCAAAACATATTTTCGGTATTATGAAGCTTGAGGCAGCGTGTTTTCTGGCGAAAAACTAAATCGCTACTTTTTCTGACATAAAGTTCGAAGCTTCCAATTTGGTTGCCAACAAACCAAAATGTGTTTTCCGTATGATAAAGGGTCAAAAGCGAAGTTTAACTTGGAAAAAAAGGAAAAGCCTGCTCTCAGAAACATAATGCTGAAAACAGCTTACCTTAGAAAAAAACAAACAAAAGCGTTTTTTTGAGTAAAATCAAGCAAAATCAAAGTAAGTCGCTGCAAACTGGCAGACAACCTTTTTCCGGTGCAATAACACTGGAAACAGCCCAATTTTACCGCAAACAAAGCAAAACATGTTTTTCCTGCAATAAAGCTACACGCAGCGTATTTTAAACACAGAAAGGGAAAAACCCTTTTTTTTTGTGTGACATAGGGCTCAAAGCAACTTAATTTGGTTGCCAATAAACCAAAACATTCTTTCGGTAATATAGAGCGTCAAAAGTGTAGTTTGGTAACGAACAAAGAGGAAAACGTTCTGCACAGAAAGATGATGCTGATTACAGGCAAGCAAAAACGTTGTTTTAAGTAAAATCAAGTAAAAATCAGCGTGACTCGCTGCAGCCTTGCAAAACATCTTTTCCCGTTGCAATAACGCTGGAAACAGGGCAATTTTACAGAAAACAAGCGAACACATGTTTATGGTGCAATGAAGCTGAAAGCAGCGTATTTTAGCATTTAAAAAGGGAAAACGCTACTTAAAGCAGTTTTATTTAGTTGCCAACAGCACCAGGGGGAGATCATAGATCAACAGCTGGACGAGCCGCTAGCGAATGGTAGAGTTGAAGAGTCGCAGAGCCCCTGGATCAGTCCGGTTGTTTTGGTAAGGAGACATGATGGAAGTTACCGTATGTGCATTGATTACCGCAAACTGAATTTGTGTACATAGAAAGATGCAATACTGTTAGCGAGGACCGATGATGTTGTAGAAGCGCTGGGTGGTGGTCCATGGTTCTCCTGTCTGTAATTGGCGTCTGGGTATGGGCAGATGCAAGTAAAAGAAGAGGACAGGCCAAAAACAGCATTCTCGACCCATCGTGGACAATTCCCATGGAGGGTTATGCCTTTTGGACTCACGAATGGGCCAGCTAGATTTACCAGATTGATGAATTTACTCAGTGAACCGACTTCGACACACTGTCTTGCGTATTTGGATGATATTATTATTTGGGCCCCTTCCCTCGAGGAACATCTGCATAGCCTACGGTTATTATTTTACAGGATACGAACTGCTGCTCTTCAGCTGAAGCCAACTTAGTGTCGGTTTCTAAAGAGAGAAGTTTCGTTCGCAGGGCATGTTGTCTCTTCAGATGGCATCAAGACTGACCCTGACAAGGTCCAGACTGTCAGAACTTGGCCAACCATAGTAGACATCAAAGAGCTCCAAAGCTTCATTGGTCTTGCCATTACTATAGGCGGTTTATTTCTGGATTCTCGATCGTCGCAGAACCACTCTACGAATTGTCGAGGAAGAGTGTTTCTTTCCAGTGGCAGATGGAACAAGAAAGTGCCTTCAATGAACTGAAACATCGCTTGACCATTGCACCCGTCTTGGCATATCCCGATTTTAGTCCTGATGCAGGATTATTCGTACTTGACACAGATGCCAGCCAACCCTTGGGCATTGGCGTTTTTTTTATCTCGATTGCAGCGCAATGACACTGAGCGTGTGATAGCTTACGGGAGCAGGAAAAGAACTCGTGCGGGACTCGATTAGAGATGCTGGCTCTGGTAAACAATGTGGACCATTTTCGCTATTAGTTGGTGGGAGAAAAAATTGCGCCTGAGGACTGATAATAACTAATAAGTCTGGCTAATGTCTTTTAAAGAGCCTCAAGGGCAAGTGGCACGTTGGCTGGGGCGCTTACAGTATGATTCTGAGATACAACTTCACCCGGGGAGGTTACACAATAATGCAGACACCTTGTCTAGAAGGCCCAGACCACAACATGGGAATTGTCCATCGTTTACTCCAACAGGATTATCCCAAGTTACGGTTGTTGCTAGAGACCTTCCGGTCGGTGAAACCCCACGTGAAGTGAGAAATTGTTGGTACCCAGAAGTGGTTGCACAGGCCCAAAGAGATGATCCAGATATCAGCGTGGTACTTTGTCGTTTGTTGAAAGAGTGAAGGAAACCAGCTGTTGAGGAACTTCACGTCGATGCGCTGTGCTGCTCGTGCTGTCTGGGCCCAGTTTCAACTGTTGTTGCTACAACAGCGGGTTCTCTATATAAAGTCAGCTGCCCACACTACTCAAGCTAAACTGAGGATGGTTGCACCGAAACAGTTAGTGGAGCAGGCCCTTCTCGAAGTTCATGATGGCGTTGCTGGCGCCCACCTTGGAGGAATGGAGAGTCTAATAAAGATGAAAGCTAGATTCCGGAGGCCTGGCACGACCAAAGAGGTGCATTGTTACTACGATCGATGTCTGACATGTGCCAAGTGTAAGCTAAGTGCGAAACCCAGAGCACCACTGTGGTCATTTACCTCTGGCAACCCCACGCAACGCATCCGTATTGACATTGTGGCTCCCTTGCCACGGTCTCGGAGAGGAAACAACTACATGTTAACAGTTCAGTGCAGTCTTACTAACAGGGTTGAGGTGTTTGCAATGTCCAACCAGCGTGCCAGAACCTCGGCAAAGGTGCTTGTAAGGAACTGGATCTGCAGATCTGGTGTGCCTGACAGCATTCATAGCTATCAAGGCCGTAATTTCGAGTCTAGAACATTCTCGGAAACGTGCCAGCTGCTGAGTATTAACAAGACGCTCAGCAGCGCGTATCACCCTGACGGCAACGGCCAAGTAGAAAATCTGCACAAAACCTTAAGGAGCATGTTGAAAGCTTGAGTTCAAGATAATCCAGCTACACGGGATGAGCACCTTGATTTCTGCCTGATGGCCTATCGCAGTAGTGTTCATTCTTCCACGGGGCACAACCCGTTCGAGCTCATGTTCGGTAGAGAGATGAGGATACCTATGGTTGTAATGGCTGGCGGTGCCGAAGACAATGAGTGTTCCTACACTGATTTCAATGCTGTAGAACTGCACAAGCTGCACAATACTTAACTGCTTGAGGAAGCTCAAATGGTCAAACTACTTACACGTTTTCAACTGCACCATGAAGCTGAATTGGTTCCAATAGTTCAAATTGTTTAACTGGCTTAATCTATTCGACTGGCCAAAAACATCAAACTAGCGAAGACCGTTAATCTGACAGCAAAAGATGCAAAATCTTTCTCGATTCTTTGAAGGAGTTCAACTTGTCAAATTTGCTCAAATGGTCTAACTGCAGAGGATGCATAAGGCTTTATAGGTTCAATCTAGAAATCTCCACAATGTAGCTAAATTTGTCGAAGTGGTTGAAATGGTCCAAGTAGCTGATGTTTGTTCACCTGGTTTGGTGGTCAAACTAGTGAACAAAGTTGCGGAATCTATCGTAATTCGTTGAAGTCGTTCAAATTGTGAAAGTAACTCACAATTCTTGAAACTGCTGAGAAACTGTACAATCTAGCTGAATTGTTTCAAGTAGTTAAAATTGTTAAAGTAGCCTCATCGATTCAACTGATTGAAAGATCAAACCACCAAAGACAGTCAAACTGCACAAATTGCTCATTCTATATGAATTGGTTGGAGAAGTTCAAATGGTCAAACTGACTACTGCGGGCTAATCACACATAATCATTGAAAAGTCAAACTAGTGTGGACAATCATACTCCAAAAATAGTTGCCGAGGTTCAGAGACCGTGAGAAAGTCAATGGTCAGACTTATGTAGAATTTGCGAGAAGTAAGGAACAGTTATTTGATCGTCGGTGCCATTCGCAGAGGGTAGATGTGAGTTACGAGGTGTGCAAATGAGCATTGATGATCACTGAGGTGTGGCATTTCTAATTTTTCTTTTCTCATAATAAGGTGTATTTGGGATACAAAGCTTTGTACGAGCTGGTTAACATTCCTGAGATTTTATAACATTACCTGTCAGTCATTTAAGATTCGATGAACATATTTTATTAGTAGCATTTCTCCATACTCCAAGTCAGAGTCGTACAGTGGCTCATAAGGGACACACTGATTTTTTCCTTCGCAAGTTACTAAGTTGTGATCGCAACTTACTAACTTGCGACCACAACTTAATGACTTGTGATTGCAACTTACAAAAATAGTGATCGCACCTTAACCAAAGTTAATACTACAAGTCATAGTAAGTAAGTAAGTAAGTAAGTAAGTAAGTAAGTAAGTAATAACTTTATTTAAGGAGGGTAAAGACATTGATTACTGGTCACCCAGTAGTTTCCATAATGGCCCTCCTACAATTAAAGTACTAAAATGTTTCGATTGAATAATTGACTACCTATATAATCTACAAACTAAACTTACATTAAGAACTACTATTAATACAATATTGATTGATTTACTACTAATGAAACTAAAAAGTTTTACGAATCTTAAAATGATCAAGAAAAGAAGTCATACTATGGTAAAATTTAACTAAGTAATTTTTAAAATTAGTATGAGAGAGTGTCTTTGGTTCGGGATCAAGAGCGTTCCACAAACGGCAAGCGCTTGAGTGAAACGTTCTAAGGCCAGAGTTCCTTTTACAAGCTGGTGTTGTAATATTGTTATTAGAAG
>NC_089318.1:11131070-11151070 GCF_036669915.1 Pocillopora verrucosa | reverse complement strand
TCACAATGAAGAAAAAATTCTCCACCAAAAGGTTTTAGTAAATGTAATAGATACGCTTTCCAGGGATAAAAGTTATCGCTTAGAAATCTTCCAATCCATGAAAGTCGGAGTGACATAATTGACGTTGTAAAATCAGTTACCTTTAGGCCACCAAATTCAACATCATTTATTACTGCTGTCCTGGCGATTTTATCAGGACCCTTCCAAAGAAAATTATATAAAATTGATTGAAGGGCCTTTATGAACTCCAAAGGAGAAGGAAGAATTGACGAGATGTATAAAACTTTAGGAAGTAGTAAACTCTTAATAATTGTAACTTTACCAAACAGAGAGAGGCCTCTCCAACTCCACAAGCGTATCTGAGATTTAATTCCTTTGAGCTTATCGTAGAAATTCTTTTGCACTGATTCTTCATTATTGTAACTAAAGTGAACCCCTAAAGCTTTTACAGTTTTACGCCATTTCAATGCTAGAGGTGTTTCGATGTTATTACGGGAAGAGCCAATCCACATTGCTTCGGTTTTTGTATAATTCACCTTTAGGCCAGAACATTTTTGGAATTGATCAAGTAACTTAAAAAGGTATTGAGCAGATCTGATATCCGACACAAAAGCTGTTAAATCATCTGCATACTGTACCATTTTGAATTCTTTTTCATCTATTTTGATTCCATCTATTTCTGAACATGAGCGAATAGCGACTGCTAGTAGTTCCATAGCAATGATAAACAAGTAAGGAGAAAGGGGGTCTCCCTGCCTTCCACCTCGATTTATTTCAAAGCTAGCTGAGAGCGTTCCATTGTTGATAATACAACTTGTTATGTTACTGTAAAAGGTTTCTATCCATCTTGTAAGACTGGATCCAAATCCAAAGACTTCTAAGCATTTGAACATAAAATTCCACTCCAGACTATCAAAAGCTTTCTCAAAATCTATAAAAAGTAGCAATCCAGGGATTTCATAAGTTTTCGTGTAATCCATTATATCTAGAATTGATCTTGCGGCTTCCCCTATGTAGCGACCTGAAACGTCCCCAGTTTGATTGCTATGAATGATTTCGGGTAAAACTTTGACAATACGGGTCGCTATAACTTTGGATGCAATTTTGGCGTCGACGTTAGTCAAGGATATTGGCCTCCAATTTTCTAAGTAAGTCCTATCCTTGTCCTGTTTCTCAATAAGAGTAATCACTGCCTGTCTCTGAGATGGGGACATTTCCTTCTTCATAAAAGCTTCATTAAATGAATTAATCAAAGTATCACTAAGTAATGGCCAAAAGGTGTTATAAAATTCAATGGGTAACCCGTCGTTGCCTGGCGTTTTTGCAGTTGGAAAAGTTTTGAGAACATTCTGGCATTCTTCCGCAGTTATTCTACCCTCACATATTATTCTTGAATGTCATTTTGAAGAAGCTACTTTCAGTGTCATGACTTTACCTAGTCATTGGAGAGGCATGTTAATTTACCTTTATTGTGTTGTTTATAGAAGGGAAAATAGGAACTGACAAAGCTGCCCTTTTCCTCAAGTACCAGAATCGTTAAAGGAAATGGTTATTTAAGATATAGAACGGATATATTATGTTTCTATTGAGTTAAAGTATAAATCTACAAGCCTTCTATCATGAATGCCATAAATGCTGTTCTCTGATTGGCTAAGCTACTCACTACCTATTCTGTTGTGGATAGCACAAACAAAATGACGACTGCTTCTTTTTGTTTTCAAAGTGTCTATGAAGAGGATTTAGACAAAGTTTTCTCAACTAGTAAGATTTATCCTAAAACAATTCGATTATTTGCTCTCAATTTCTATGCGTAATAGTTGAGTCGGGCTGCACCCTCGTCAACTATCAAACAAAAGAAATCTCAAGCTTATAACCTAATTGTCTGAGAAAAACTCGATTTTCAACGAGTCAGTGCGCAAGATAGATGTACACAATGCGCACACAATGTTGAACATACATCCTCAATCTCTCTTTACTTCTTTTTCTACCTACAAAATATAATAACTGTGGAGACGGTCCTTTCATCTAGGAATTAAAAGTTAACAGAAACTCAACAACAGATTGTTGCAGAAAAAGGAATAACTGAAATTACCGTGATATTTGAACTACAGGCACAAAATTCTAACAAACCAATTAAAAAAACACTAGCCTTTCCAACTGCATACCTTTTCCACTTATGCTTTGACTAGTTGCAATCAATAATTCAAAACCAAACAGAAACAATTTCTCATGTTCAGCTCTAGCATGAACTACAGCAAAACTTTGCTTCTCTGACTAACATGTATTAAATGTTCACAGATCACTGTCAGAACACAGAAATAACAAGCCCGGACACATCTTCTAGTGATAGTCTGATGCTAGTAATCAAACATGCCCGTGCTCCTTTTTCCCTAAGCAGGCTTGTGAACTCTTAAGCTAGTTCGGTGTAGTTACGGTAAGTTCTTGGTAACTCTAACAACGGGCCACAGGTGCAGGCAATGGGTCGCCGCAACTCGCCATCCATTGAGGTAGATGAAACTTCCTGGTGTTCAGGCTTTATATCGCTTTCCATAGTGAATTTCAGGAAAGTGCCCAGAGCAGGAGCATCCAGAGATCTAATAAACTTTTTGAGGTAGTCTAAGCACTGAGTCTTGGCTTCATTTTCTGGTTGACTCTGCGGCATTCTAGCAGTCTTCTTTGCTGATGGCATCCTGGCAGAAGAAAAGTCGTCCAGGCCAGTGAGGCTGCTGAACTCTCGGTACTGTTTGAGTTCTAACACTCTTCCTATTGCCGTCCATTCGCTTTTTTGAAAGTCGTGGTGAATAACTTTTCTTTGTCACTGACCATGGTAGCTGCAAACAATTGTTGCCAGAACGTAACAACGACAATTCTTGCTACACCCAAACCTACACCCTCTTCAAGCTTTTCTCTTTCCTTGATAATTCTGAAAGAAGAAACGCAATCCAACTAATCTCTGTTCTTAAACAGTGACATCATATCATCTTTCAAGCGGGAGGCTATTTTCAGGCTATTTTGACCATGGAACCTGTCTACAGGCCCAATTTGGACATTTTGTATGACCAATAATGTATACTTACCTTTTGGCTGGCTTCTAGGTTGCTGCTGCAGCGTGGATCTACAATTAGGAAATAACATACCATTAACTAGGATCCAAAACTTGAGGTCTCTTTACTGAAATCTTTCAAATTTCCTTTGGTAAAAGCATGTTCATATCAGCCTCACTGGCTATTATAATATGCAGTATAATACAGATACCTTTCTTCATCCAGTTCCATAAGTTGCTGAGGCAAAGTTTCAGTAACTGGATCAATGGCCAGCAGCGATAAGTTTTCCCAATCTTTGTCATGAGTGGCAATTACATCATGACTAGTACAAGCAACAAAATGTATGAAACTGATCTCTGGGGAACTTGTGCCCATGAAGAGTGATTCATCCAAGGCCCTCATGTACGTGACCACATCTTCATATCCAAAGGTGATATAGTAGTTTCAGGGTGGAATTGTCAACTGAAATGTTCAGGGTGTAGATCTAAGGAGCCTAATCAATCATAGACAGCCACCATCTTTTCCGCTGCTGAAAAAAAACTGCGTTTCTCTTCCCTGGAAAGGATGTTGTGCAACCATTAGCACACGGGTAGAACCACTTTCTGGTTCAGCAGGAACTTTTGAAGCCTTTATGGGCCACAATTCCTCCAATTTCGAGAGTTTTTCAATTTCTCCAACTAAAGCTGCTTGCTTTTTTCTATCCGGTTCAAGGCTTTTTCAGAACTCTTCATACTGTTCTTTTTTTAGGTTTTGCCACAATTTTCTTTCATTTTCAACTTGAGTGTGTAAGTGATGACGCCAGGCCTTGCATTTGTTTTGAGGAGTTCTGGATGACTGACTGTTGCTCGTTTAAGGCCCAAAGACATTGGCCATGACCTCTTTATGATCAGAATCTTCACAGGACTGGCATGTAAGATATAGCTAACTCTTGTCAACTTGTAAGTTTCGAAATATTCTTGAATGGTGAAGGGCTGTTCATGCCCATCACTGTCTCAAAGTTTATTTATAGCTTTTCCTGTAAAATTAGCCAGATGAAAAGTAAAATCAGAAGTTTTTACTATGGGTGCAACACCTTCTGCAAAAAGACATCTTTACCCATCCCAATCAACTCTTGTTTTGTGGCAGTGAGTGGCACATCTTAAGTGTGGCTGCCACCTCCCCTAGCATACCTTACTGAGACAAACTTGTTCTTACTCTTGTTGAGTTGCATCAGTCCCAACGTAATTCTGGTTTTGGGAGCTCTTGTTGTTGAACTTGTCTCTTCAGGTACACTTGCACTTGGACTTGGACTTGTACTCAGATGAGTTGATTTTCTATTTTGCTTGTTTCTCTTTCATTATTTCTCCAACCAATTTGCAATTTTTGTTTTCTCTTTCTAAACTGTCCTGCGTCCTGTTTTTTTTAGAACACAAATCCTTTGGGGTACAATCAACTGCAGAACAGTCTATCTAAAGAATCAAACAACACAACGCTTTAATCAGAAAACTTAATTGAGCTTTATAATACATAATGCAAGTTCTAAAAAAAAAGAGAAATACAGTAGGAGTATGAGCCCACAGACAAGTTTTCCACAGCTTTTTCGAGTTCTCCCAAACTTTCATGTATAAAACTTTCAATCCCTTGGATATAAAGGGTACTCAATACAAGAGGGTTTGAGGTACTAAATGCCACAGTTTAAGATGATAAGATGTTGATAGGAAAAAAAAGAGGAATAGCCCTGAATTCTTGTACTTTGTTGACACTGTAACATCATTATGTTCGTGTAAATTAGTCATATTGACAACTTTTTCTAGTAGATCACAGTCATCAAGAGTATTCATCATGTCTTCTACTAAGCACATAGAACTCCATGCAAAGAGCAAACCAACATGCACGATTGCTTGTACAATAATAATAGTGATTATGTACTAAATACCAAATTTTACTTTTCAAGTATTGAACCCAATAAAAACCACTAACAGAAAGAGGATATTTTGTGGCCTTATTTAATGCTTTTCCTGCTGAAAACTACTAAACTATTGAAATCTGGTTGGCAGAGACTGGGAAAGAGTGAGTTACTTTGCAAACAGAATTTTGATAGGCTTAAGTGTGTTGCCTGTAGAAGTGTTAGCCTACATGTACCAAGTTTCATTGGTCTCTGCTTCAAATTGGCAGAGATATTTTTATTCATTAATTTTAGACTTGACAGAATACTGCGTTGAGTGTATGATATCATCAGTCCTCATGAGGTGTTCCCAAGTTTGATTATTTAACTAGTTGATCCATTAAAGCTAGATTGTACAGTTTGTGCAATTCAACCTATTAAGTAGTTGTGGATATTGTCCAGTTGAACCATTTAAGCTAGTCTGACCAATTAAAATACGTCAACCAATTAAGATGGAATAATGATTGTGGATGTATGAAAATCATATATGGGCACCGCGGTGAAGAGACGAATATACTGTATTTCTTGACCAATAAGCCGAGACCCCAAAATCTAGAGCCCTTTTAACAGACTTGTGTTGTCCAAAAGAAAAAGCAAAACCATCAGCCATAAGGCGTCTTTCAAAGGCTAGAAGCTCACTAGGTTCTGTCGTGTCGGTCATTGTTAAAACTGTCTCTGTTTTGATGCCACTTTTCGACATAGAAAAAGTATGTCGGACAAAATTATTCACCAAAGAAGAAATAATTCTCCCCATCTTCCTCTGTTTCGAAACAGTAGATCCTCATCATGTTCTTCAGTGTTTGGTGCCATCTTTCGAGAGCTCTTTGACTTTGAGGGTGACATGCGGTTGACATACACTGTGTGACTCCAACCTCGTGCATGACATGTTGAAATATGCCACACAACATTGGAACCTTGGTCAGACTGGATAGAACTTGGGAGACCTACCGGTGTAAAGAGCTTGGTTAAAGCTCTGACTATGACCTTTGCACTGATATTTCTCAAGGGCACGGCTTCAGGAAATCTACTGGATGCACACGCGATGGTCATCAAATACTGGTGTCCAGACCTCTTTTTAGGTAGTGGCTCTAAACAATCAACAACGATTCTTCTGCTGGATGGCTCTTGAAGGGCTGGTAGTGGCTGTAACGGTACTTTTGGAACGATCTGATTCGGTCTCAAAGCCATCTAACAAGTGTGAAATGACTTGCAGTATTGCGCCACAACTTTTCTTAGACTGAGCCAGTACAAATGGTCTAAGAACCTCTGGCAGGTTTTGTTGACACCCAGGTGGCCAGGCAAGGGGGTCTCATCCGCTGTGCTTAAAACGTCCGGTCTGTAGGTCTTTGGGACAATCATCTGGTACTGGACAGCCCACTCCTCTTCAGTGGGAACATGGAGTGGTCTCCATGTTTTCATTAGCACTCCATTCTTCGTAAAGTAACAGGTGGGGTTCTGAGATACTTCGCTTTCACTAACACTTCTTGAAAATATAGGTGAGACCTCCGGGTCTTCGTGTTGTTCTGCAATAAGTTGAGAAGTTGACATCTATTCGACCTGTTCCATTGAACTTTTCTCAGAAAGTACTTATACTGGCTGAGAGAAAGAGGGATTCGGTTGCTCACCCGTAAGGACCTAGCTGATGGCGGTGTCAGCTAATCTTACCTCTTTTGTCTCTGGTTTCTAACTTCTTACTTATGGCTCGCGTCACGACACATTATGGGTACAGACGGAGAATTCTCCTCTCTACTGGCTCTGGAGACTTTTCTTAACCACGCTTGTCGGTGACAATAGCATTGACAACTACTGGTGTATACTGGTGTATACTGATGTATACTGGTGTATACTGGTGTATACTGTGTATACGGTGGCACCGGGGTGTGCTTGGAACTGATTCCTCTTATTAGAACACTCGCACAAGTGGACGACTCCTCAGAAAACACCAACGTGTCACTCAGCAATAGAGGTTTGTGCTTTTTGCTCATCGACGAACGCTCGGACATCACCGTGAATGCACCTCTTAGACTCCTCTATTAAAACTAGCTGTCATTAACCTATCGTGACTCTCATCTACCCTCTGCGAATGGCACCGACGATCAAATAACTGTTCCTTACTTCTAGCAAATCCTACATAAGTCTGACTATTGACTCTCTCACGGTCTCTGAACCTCGGCAACTGTTTCAGAACCCTTTAAAATAATATCCTTAGCAGTGTCATAATTTGCAGCTTGCTCTACACTTAACTGTGTTTAAATTTTTCTCGCTTTACCGACTAGTACACTCTGTTCAAACTGTTAAGCTGAGTGTGCATATTGTGCAGTTGAAGCATTTAAGGTAGTTCGAGCATTTCACCTACTTCAGCTAGTCGGGATAGAGACTGCAATTTGTGCAGTTTAACCGTTTCCGCTACTTTGACTATTTCAATAGTCGAAGCAATTAAGCTGATTTGTCATGAAAATATTCAATTAAATCTTGCAGTTCATGCACTTGAGCAAGTTAAACTAGTTTGACCATTTCAAGGACGTGAACCAATTAAGAAAGATTGGGCTATTTTTGGAGTATGATTGTCCACACTAGTTTGACTTTTCAATGATTATGTGTGATTAGCCCGCATTAGTCAGTTTGACCATTTGAACTTCTTCAACCAATTCATATAGAATGAGCAATTTGTGCAGTTTGACTGTCTTTGCTGGTTTGACCTTTCAATCAGTTGAATCGAGGAGGCTACTTTGACAATTTTAACCACTTGAAACAATTCAGTTAGATTGTACAGTTTCTCTGCAGTTTCAAGAATTGTGAGTTACTTTCACAATTTGAACGACGTCAACGAATTACGATAGATTCCGCAACTTTGTTCACTAGTTTGACCACCAAACCAGGTGAACAAATATCAGCTACTTGGACCATTTCAACCACTTCGACAAATTTAGCTACATTGTGGAGATTTCTAGATTGAACCTATAAAGCTTTACGCATCCTGTGCAGTTAGATCACTTGAGCAAATTTGACAAGTTGAACTCCTTCAAAGAATCGGGAAAGATTTTGCATTTTTTGCTGTCAGGTTAACGGTCTTCGCTGGTTTGATGTTTTTGGCCAGTCGAATAGATTAAGCCAGTTCGACAATTTGAACTATTGGAACCAATTTAGCTTCATAGTGCAGTTGAAAACGTGTAACTAGTTTGACCATCTGAGCTACCTCAAGCAGTTAAGTATTGTGAAACTTGTGCAGTTCTACAGCATCGAAATCAGTGTAGGAACACTCATTGTCTTCGGCACCGCCAACCATTACATCCAAAGGTGTCGTCATCTCTCTACCGAACATGAGCTCGAACGGGTTGTGCCCCGTGGAGGAATGAACACTACTGCGATAGGCCATCAGGCAGAAATCAAGGTGCTCATCCCATGTAGCTGGATTATCTTCAACTCTAGCTTTCAACATGCTCCTTAAGTTTTTGTGCAGATTTTCTACTTGGCCATTGCCCTCAGGGTGATACGCACTGCTGAGCGTCTTGTTAATACTCAGCAGCTGGCACGTTTCCGAGAATGTTCTAGACTCGAAATTACGGCCTTGATAGCTATGAATGCTGTCAGGCACACCAGATCTGCAGATCCAGTTCCTTACAAGCACCTTTGCCGAGGTTGTGGCACGCTGGTTGGACATTGCAAACACCTCAGCCCTGTTAGTAAGACTGCACTGAACTGTTAAGATGTAGCGGTTTCCTCTCCGAGACCGTGGCAAGGGAGCCACAATGTCAATATGGATGCGTTGCGTGGGGTTGCCAGAGGTAAATGACCACAGTGGTGCTCTGGGTTTCGCCCTTGGCTTACACTTGGCACATATCAGACATCGATCGTAGTAACAATGCACCTCTTTGGTCGTGCCAGGCCTCCGGAATCTAGCTTTCATCTTCATTAGACTCTCCATTCCTCCCAGCTGGGCGCCAGCAACGCCATCATGAACTTCGACAAGGGCCTGCTCCACTAACTGTTTCGGTGCAACCATCCCCAGTTTAGCTTGAGTAGTGTGGGCAGCTAACTTTATATAGAGAACCCGCTGTTGTAGCAACAACAGTTCAAACTGGGCCCAGACAGCACGAGCAGCACAGCGCATCGACGTGAAATTCCTCAACAGCTGGTTTCCTTCACTCTTTCAACAAACGACAAAGTACCACGCTGATATCTGGATCATCTCTTTGGGCCTGTGCAACCACTTCTGGGTACCAACAATTTCTCACTTCACGTGGGGTTTCACCGACCGGAAGGTCTCTAGCAACAACCGTAACTTGGGATAATCCTGTTGGAGTACTCGATGGACAATTCCCATGTTGTCGTCTGAGCCTTCTAGACAAGGCGTCTGCATTATTGTGTAACCTCCCCGGGTGACGTTGTATCTCAGAATCATACTGTAAGCGGCCCAGCCAACGGGCCACTTACCCTTCAGGCTCTTTAAAAGACAATAGCCAGACTAATGAGTGATTATCAGTCCTCAGGCGCAGTTTTTTGTCCCACCAAGTAATAGCGAAAATGGTCAACATTGTTTACCAGAGCTAACATCTCTAATCGAGTCCCACAAGAGTTCTTTTCCTGCTCATTCAAAGAACGACTCCCGTAAGCTATCACACGCTCCGTGTCATTGCGTTGCAATCGAGATAAAAAAACGCCAATGCCCAAGGGTTGGCTGGCATCTGTGTCAAGTACGAATAATCCTGCATCAGGACTAAAATCTGGATATGCCAAGACGGGTGCAATGGTCAAGCGATGTTTCAGTTCATTGAAGGCACTTTCTTGTTCCATCTACCACTGGAAAGAAACACCCTTCCTCGACAATTCGTAGAGTGGTTCTGCGACGATCGAGAATCCAGAAATAAACCGCCTATAGTAATGGCAAGACCAATGAAGCTTTGGAGCTCTTTGATGTCTACTGGGGTTGGCCAAGTTCTGACAGTCTGGACCTTGTCAGGGTCAGTCTTGATGCCATCTAAAGAGACAACATGCCCTGCGAACGAAACTTCTCTCTATAGAAACCGACACTAAGTTGGCTTCAGCATAAGAGCAGCAGTTCGTATCCTGTCAAATAATAACCGTAGGCTATGCAGATGTTCCTCGAGGGAAGAGGCCCACATAATAATATCATCCAAATACGCAAGACAGTGTCGAAGTCGGTTCACTGAGTGCTAGATTCATCAATCTGGTAAATCTAGCTGACCCATTCGTGAGTCCAAAAGGCATAACCCTCCATGGGAATTGTCCACGATGGGTCGAGAATGCTGTTTTGGGCCTGTCCTCTTCTTTTACTTGCATCTGCCTATACCCAGACGCCAAATACAGACAGGAGAACCATGGGCCACCACCCAGCGCTTCCACGACATCATTGGTCCTCGCTAACGGTATTGCATCTTTCTATGTACACAAATTCAGTTTGCGGTAATCAATGCACATACGGTAACTTCCATCATGTCTCCTTACCAAAACAACCGGACTGCTCCAGGGGCTCTGCGACTCTTCAACTCTACCATTCGCTAGCGGCTCGTCCAGCTGTTGATCTATGATCTCCCCCTGGTGATGTTGGCAACTAAATAAAACTGCTTTAAGTAGCGTTTTCCCTTTTTAAATGCTAAAATACGCTGCTTTCAGCTTCATTGCACCATAAACATGTGTTCGCTTGTTTTCTGTAAAATTGCCATGTTTCCAGCGTTATTGCAACGTGAAAAGATGTTTTGCAAGGCTGCCGCGAGGCACGCTGATTTTTACTTGATTTTACTTAAAACAACGCTTTTGCTTGTTTTTGGCTAGGTTCTGCTGTAATCAGCAGCATCTTTCTGTGCAGAACGTTTTCCTCTTTGTTCGTTACCAAACTACACTTTTGATGCTCTATATGACCGGAAGAATCTTTTGGTTCATTGGGAACTAAATTAAGTTGCTTTGAGCCCTATGTCACACACAAAAAAAGCGTTTTTCCCTTTCTGTGTTTAAAATACGCTGCGTGTAGCTTTATTGCAGGAAAAACATGTTTTGCTTTGTTTGCGGTAAAATTGGGCTGTTTCCAGTGTTATTGCACCGGAAAAAGGTTGTCTGCCAGTTTGCAGCGAGTTACTTTGATTTTACTTGATTTTACTCAAAACAACGTTTTCGTTTGTTTTTTGCTAAGGTAAGCTGTTTTCAGCATTATGTTTCTGAGAGCAGGCTTTTCCTTTTTTTCCAAGTTAAACTTCGCTTTTGACCCTTTATCATGCGAAAAACACATTTTGGTTTGTTGGCAACCAAATTGGAAGCTTCGAACTTTATGTCAGAAAAAGCAGCAATTTAGTTTTTCGCCAGAAAACACGCTGCCTCCAGCTTCATAATACCGAAAATATGTTTTGGTTAGTTGGCACCAAAATTGAGTTCTTTGAGCTTTATATCGCAAAAAGCAGCGTTTTTCCTTTTTGTTTTCTATAAAACGTTGCACTCACACAACGGTCTGTTTGCCGTAAAGTTGTGTTGTTTCCATCGTTATTGCACGGGAAAAAGGTTTTCTTCCAGTTTGCAACGAGTCACCCTGCTTTTCTCTTGATTTTACTCAAAACCACGTTTTTTCTTGTGATTGGCTGAGTGACAACGGTTTTGCTAGTTTTTGGCTAGGTTACGTTGTTTTCAGCATCATCTTCGTGTGAACAGCCTCAATAGCGTTTTCCCTTTTTAATTGCCAGAGTACGCTGTTTTCAGCTTTATTGCACCAAAAACATGTTCTTGCTTTGGTTACCGTCAAATTGGGCTTTTTCTAGCGTTATTGCACCGCTCAATGGATTTCGTTTCCAGTTTTTTGCAAGTGATGCTGATTTTTACTTGACGGCACACAGAACAACGTTTTGGCCTGTTTTAGTTAAGTCACCCAGGTTTCAGCATTATGTTTCTGAAAGCAACTGTTTTCTCAGTTTTGTAAGTAAACTACACTTTTGGCGCTTTCTCTTACCAAAAACATGTTTTGGTTTAATTGCAGCTAAATTGGAAGCTTCCAGCTTTATGTCAGAAAAAGAAGTCATTCAGTGTTTCGTTGGAAAACACAATGCTTTGAGTTTTATAGCACCGAAAATATCTTTTGGTTAGTTGGCAACGAAATTGAGCTTCTTTGAGCTTTACATCGTAAAAACCAGCGTTTTTGCTTTTTCTTGGCTACAAGACGTTGCACTCAGCCTTGTAGCACAAAAAAAAATGTTTTGGTCTGTTTGCTGTAAAGTTGTGTTGTTGCGAGTCATCCTGGTTTTTTACTTCATTTTACTCAAACGAACGTTTTTAGTTGTGTCTGGCTAAGTGACGCCGTTTTAGAATCCTCTTTCTGAGAACAACCTTTACCTCTGTTTTCGTAACCAAACTACACTTTTGATGCTCTATATCACTGGAAATATGTTTTGGCTTGTTGGCAACTAAATTAGATTATCTTTGAGCCGTATATCACAACAACCAGCGTTTTTGCCTTTCTGTGTTTAAAATACGATGCGTTTAGCTTTATTAGAGAAAAAACACGTTTGGGTTTGTTTGCCGTAAAATGGGGCTGTTTCCAACGTTATTGCACCGGGAAAAGGTTTTCTGCCAGTTTTCAGCGAGTCATGCTGATTTTTATCTCATTTTGCTCAAAAGAAAGGTTTTCGTTTGTTTTGGGCTAAGTTACGTTGTTTTTAGCATTATGCTTCTGAGAAGATGCTTTTCCTTGGCTTCCTGCGTAAACTGTGCTTTTGACGCTTTATCTTATCGAAAACATGTTTTGGCGTGTTGGCAATGAAATCGGATGTTTCGAGCATTTTGTTACAAAGAAACAGCGATTTCGTTTTTCGTTTCTGAATACCCTTTCTCGAGTCTCATAGTAGCGAAAATACGTTTTTGTATGTTGGCAAGAAAATCGCGCTTCTTTAAGTTTAATGTCACAAAAAAAAGCCTTTTTGCTCTTTCGTTGCTAAAACACGTTGGACTCAGCTTTAAAGCACAAAAAACATGTTTGGTTTGTTTTCTGTAATATTGGGTTGTTTTCAGTCTCATTGCACCGAAAAGGTCTTCTTCCAGTATGCATCGAGTCAGCCTGATTTTCACTTGATTTTACTAAAACAACGGTTCTGCTTTCTTTTGGCTGAGTTACGCTGTCTCAGATTTGTCTTTCTGAGGACAGGCTTGGTCTCTGTTTCCGTAACCAAACTTAACTTTGGAGGCACTATATTACCGAAAGATGTTTTGGCTTGTTGGCAACTTAATCAGGTTACCTTGAGCCTTAAGAGCGTTTCTGCCTTTCTGTGTTTAAAATACGTTGTGTTTAGCTTTATTGTTTTGGTTTGTTTGCCGTAAAATTAGGCTGTTTCCGGCGATATTGCACCGGAAAATGTTTTCTGCCAGTTTTCAGCGAGTCACTTTGATTTTTACTTGATTTTACTCCTAACAACGTTTCCGTTTATTTTCGGGTGAGTTACGCTGTTTTCAGTGTTATGTTTGGAGGAACAGCCTTCACCTTTTTTCGTACTTAAACTGCGCTGTTAACCCTTTATCTTAGCGAAAACATGTTTTGGGTTTTTGGCAACTACAGTGGAAGCTGCGAGCCTTAGCTCGCAAAAAACAACAATTCGGCTTTTCGTTGCAAAATACGCTGCTGCAACGAGAATATGTTTTGGTTTGTCGGCAACAAAATTAGGCTTCTTTGAGGCTTACATCACAAAAAACAGCGTTTTTGCTTTTTGTTGAGAATCGCGTTGCAATCAGCTTTATAGCACAAACACCATATTTTGGTTTGTTCGCCGTAAAATTGTGTTGTTAACAGCGTTAGTGCACCGGGAAAAGGTTTTCTTCTAGTTTGCAGCGACTCACCCTGCTTTTCGCTTGATTTTACTCAAAACAACGTTTTTGCTTGTGTTTGGCTAAGTTACAACGGTTTTGCTAGCTTTTGGCTAGGCTGCGCTGTTTTCCATCATCATCTTTCTAAGAACAACGTTTTCTTTTTTGGTTACTAAACTGCCCTTGTAAATTACGCTGCTTTCAGTTTGATCCCACCAAAAACATGTTTTTGTTTGTTGGCAACTAAATTGGGCTCCTTTGAGCTTTATATTGGTTGCTCCTTGCTAAAATACGGTGTTCTCAGCTTTATAGCACCAAAAACATGTTTTGCTTTGTTTGCCGTCAAATTGGGCATTTTCCAGCATTATTGCAGCGGTGAATGGATTTCTTTTCCAATTTTTAACGAGTGACGCTGATTTTTACTTGATGACACTCAAAAGAACGTTTTAGCCTGCTTTTGGCTAAGTTATCCTGGTTTAAGGATTATCTTTCTAAGAACAACCTTTACCACTTTTTCCTACATTAAATACGTTTTTGATGCTCTATGATACCAAAACATCTTTTGGTTTGTTTGCAGCGAATTTGAGCTGGTTTGAGCTTTGTGTCACAAAAGAGAGCGTTTTTCCTTTTCTGTGTTTAAAATAAGCTGCTTTAAGCTTTATTGCAGCAGAAACATGTTTTGGTTCCTGTGCCGTAGAATTGCGCTGTTTCTAACGATATTACATGGGGAAATGGTTTCCTGCTAGTTTGTAGTGAGTCACGTAGATTTTTAGTTGATTTTATTGATTTTACTAAAAGTAACGTTTCTGCTTGTCTTCTCCTAAGTTACGCTGTTTTCTCGGTTTTGTAACTAAACTGCACTTTTGACGCTCAAAGGTAACCTAATTAAGTTGCCAACAAGCAAAAATATTTTTCCGGCAATATAGAGCGTCCAGAGTGTAGCTTGGTTACGGAAACAGAGAACAAGGCTGTCCTCAGAAAGACGATTCTGAGACAGCGTAACTCAGCCAAAAGAAAGCAAAACCGTTGTTTCAGTAAAATCAAGTGAAAATCAGGCTGACTCGCTACATACTGGAAGAAGACTTTTTTTTGGTGCAATGAGACTGAAAACAACCCAATATTACAGCAAACAAACCAAACATTTTTTTTGTGCTATAAAGCTGAGTCCAACGTGTTTATGCAACGAGAAAGGAAAAAGGCTTTTTTTTGTGGCATAAAACTCAAAGCAGCGCGATTTTGTTCCCAACATACAAAAACATATTTTCGCTGCTATGAGACTCGAGAAAGGGTATTCAGAATTGCTGTTTTTTTGTAACAAAATGCTCGAAACATCCGATTTCATTGCCAACACGCCAAAACATGTTTTCGATAAGATAAAGGGTCAAAAGCACAGTTTACGTAGGAAGCCAAGGAAAAGCATCTTCCCAGAAGCATAATGCTGAAAACAACGTAACTTAGCCCAAAACAAACAAAAACCTTTCTTTTGAGCAAAATGAGATAACAATCAGCATGACTCGCTGAAAACTGGCCGAAAACCTTTTCCCGGTGCAATAACGCTGGAAACAGCCCCATTTTACGGCAAACAAACCCAAACGTGTTTTTCCTCTAAAAAAGCTAAACGCAGCGTATTTTAAACACAGAAAAGCAAAAAGGCTGGTTTTTGTGATATACGGCTCAAAGATAATCTAATTTAGTTGCCAACAAGCCAAAACATTTTTCCAGTAATACAGAGCATCAAAAGTGTAGTTTGGTTACGAAAACAGAGGTAAAGGTTTTTCTCAGAAAGAGGATTCTAAAACGGCGTCACTTAGCCAGACACAACTAAAAACGTTCGTTTGAGTAAAATGAAGTAAAAAACCAGGATGACTCGCTGGAAACTGCAAGAAAAACTTTTTCAGGTGCAATAACGCTGGCAACGACACAATTTTACGGCAAACAAACCAAAATATACTTTTTATGCTATATAGCTGATTCCATCGTGTTTTAGCAACAAAAAAGCAAAAACCCTTTTTGTTTGGTGATATATAGCTCAAGGAAGCCCAATGTTGTTGTTAACAAAGCAAAACATGTTTTCGGTGCTATGAAGGTTGAAGCAGCGCATTTTGCAACCATAAAACCAAATTGCTGTTTTTTTGTGTTATAAGGCTCGAAGCTTCTAATTTAGTTGCAAAAAAAACAAAACATCTTTTCGGTAAGAGAGAGCGTCAAAAGTGCAGTTTAGTTACAAAACAGAGAAAATGGTTGCTCTCAAAAAGATAATGCTGAAAACAGCGTACCTTAGCAGAAGACGGGCAGAAACGTTGCTTTTATTAAAATCGAGCAAAAATCTACGTGACTGACTGCAAACTAGCCGGAAACCTTTTTCCCGTGCAATATCGTCGAAAACAGCGCAATTCTACGGCACACAAAGCAAAACATGTTTTTCCTGCAATATAGCTGAAAGAAGGTTATTTAAACACACACGCAGAAAAACGCTCTTTTGATGTGACACAAAGCTCAAACCAGCCCCAACTCGCCGCAAACGCACCAAAACATATGTTTGATAGGTTAGAGCGTCAAAAACGTATTTCATGTAGGGAAATGTGGCAAAGGTTATTCTAAGAAAGATAGTACTGAAGACAGTGTAACTTAGCCAAAAACAGGCTAAAACGTTCTTTTGAAGGCAATCAAATAAAGTCAAGGTCACTCGCTAAAAACTGGAAAACGAAATCCATTTACCGGTTCAATTGACGCCAAACAAACCAAAACATATTTTTTGTGCTATAAAGTTGAGTGGAACGTCTTTTAGCAACGAAAATGCAAAGACGCCTTTTTTTGTGATATAAAGCTCAAAGAAGCCCAATTTCGTTGTCAACTAACCAAAACATATATTCCGTCTGAATGAAACTTAAAACAGCGTGTTTTCTCGCAAAAAGTGAAATCGCTGCTTTTTGTGACATAAAGCTCGAAGCTTCTAATTCAGTTGCAACCAAACCAAATGATGGTTTTGGTAAGATAAAAGGTCAAAAGCGCAGTTTTGGTAGGAAAGAAAGGAAAAGCATGTTCTCAGAAACATATTGTTGAAAACAGCGTAACCTAGCCGGAAAGAGACGAAAACGTTCGTTGAGTAAAATTAAGTAAAAATCAGCGTGACTCGCTGAAAACTGAGAGAAAACCTTTTTCCCTTCCAATAACGCTGGCAACAGCCCACTGTTACGGCAAACAAACCAAAACATGTTTTTCCTGCAATAAAGCTAAACGCAACGTATTTTAAACACAGCGAGGGAAAAACGCTGTTTTTTGTGACATAAGGCTGAAATAGTTAAGAACATACGAAAGTCATATATTTGAACTGCGGATAAAAGACGTGAATGAAAGTGATCCTCGCAGTAATGTGCACTACTTAGGCAGTAGTGAAAATAAGCAGCCTAGTTTAGTTGGCAACAAACCAAAACATATTTCCGGTAATATAGAGCGTCAAATGTGTAGTTTGCTCACGAAAGAAGAGGAAAAGGTTGTTCTCAGAAGGAGGATTCTGGAACAGCGTAACTTAGCCAAACACAAGTCAAAGCGTTGTTTTGAGTAAAATCACGGAAAAATTAGGTGGACTCGCTGCAAACTGAAAGAAAACCTTTTTCTGGTGCAATACCACTGCAAAACACACAACTTTACAGCAAACAGACCAAAACATTTTTTTTTTGTGCTACAAGGCTGAGTGGAACGTCTTGTAGCCAAGAAAAGGCAAAAACGCTGGTTTTTACGATATAAAGCTCAAACAAGCTCAATTTCGTTGCCAACCAACCAAAAGATATTTTCGGTGCTATAAAACTCAAAGCAGCGTGTTTTCCAACGAAACACTAAATGGCTGCTCTTTCTGACATAAAGCTAGAAGCTTCCAATTTAGCTGCAACTAAACCAAAACATGTTTTCGGTAAGATTAAGCGTCAAAAGTGTAGTTTACTTACAAAACCGAGTAAAAATCAGCGTCACTCGCAAAAAAATGGAAAAGAAATCCATTGAGCGGTGCAATAACGCTAGAAAAAGCCCAATTTGACGGTAACCAAGGAAGGAACATGTTTTTCGTGCAATAAAGCTGAAAACAGCGTATTCTAGCAATTAAAAAGGGAAAACGCTAATGCGGCTGTTCTCACAAAGATGATGCTGAAAACAACGAAATCTAGCCAAAAACTAGCAAAACAGTTGTCACTCAGGCAATCACAAGAAAAAACGTGGTTTTGAGTAAAATCAAGAGAAAAGCAGGGTGACTCGTTGCAAACTGGAAGAAAACCTTTTTCCCGTGCAATAACGATAGAAACAACACAACTTTACGGCAAACAGACCGTTGTGTGAGTGCAACGTGTTATAGCAAACAAAAAGCAAAAACGCTGCTTTTTGCGATATAAAGCTCAAAGAACTCAATTTTGGTGCCAACTAACCAAAACATATTTTCGGTATTATGAAGCTTGAGGCAGCGTGTTTTCTGGCGAAAAACTAAATCGCTGCTTTTTCTGACATAAAGTTCGAAGCTTCCAATTTGGTTGCCAACAAACCAAAATGCGTTTTCCGTATGATAAAGGGTCAAAAGCGAAGTTTAACTTGGAAAAAAAGGAAAAGCCTGCTCTCAGAAACATAATGCTGAAAACAGCTTACCTTAGCAAAAAACAAACAAAAGCGTTGTTTTGAGTAAAATTCATTAAAATCAAAGTCGCTGCAAACTGGCAGACAACCTTTTTCCAGTGCAATAACACTGGAAACAGCCCAATTTTAACGCAAACAAAGCAAAACATGTTTTTCCTGCAATAAAGCTACACGCAGCGTATTTTAGACACAGCAAAGGAAAAACGCTTTTTTTGTGTGTGACATAGGGCTCAAAGCAACTCAATTTAGTTGCCAATAAACCAAAACATTCTTTCGGTAATATAGAACGTCAAAAGTGTAGTTTGGTAACGAACAAAGAGGAAAACGTTCTGCACAGAAAGATGATGCTGATTACAGCAGAACCTAGCCAAAAACAAGCAAAAACGTTGTTTTAAGTAAAATCAAGTAAAAATCAGCGTGACTCGCTGCAACCTTGCAAAACATCTTTTCCCGTTGCAATAACGCTGGAAACAGGGCAATTTTACAGAAAACAAGCGAACACATGTTTATGGTGCAATGAAGTTGAAAGCAGCGTATTTTAGCATTTGAAAAGGGAAAACGCTACTTAAAGCAGTTTTATTTAGTTGCCAACAGCACCAGGGGGAGATCATAGATCAACAGCTGGACGAACCGCTAGCGAATGGTAGAGTTGAAGAGTCGCAGAGCCCCTGGAGCAGTCCGGTTGTTTTGGTAAGGAGACATGATGGAAGTTACCGTATGTGCATTGATTACTGCAAACTGAATTTGTGTACATAGAAAGATGCAATACTGTTAGCGAGGACCGATGATGTCGTGGAAGCGCTGGGTGGTGTTCCATGGTTCTCCTGTCTGTATTTGGCGTTTGGGTATCGGCAGATGCAAGTAAAAGAAGAGGACAGGCCCAAAACAGCATTCTCGACCCATCGTGGACAATTCCCAGAGAGGGTTATGCCTTTTGGACTCACGAATGGGCCAGCTAGATTTACCAGATTGATGAATCTAGCACTCAGTGAACCGACTTCGACACACTGTCTTGCCTATTTGGATGATTTTATTATTTGGGCCCCTTCCCTCGAGGAACATCTGCATAGCCTACGGTTATTATTTGACAGGATACGAACTGCTGCTCTTAAGCTGAAGCCAACTTAGTGTTGGTTTCTAAAGAGAGAAGTTTCGTTCGCAGGGCGTGTTGTCTCTTCAGATGGCATCAAGACTGACCCTGACAAGGTCCAGACTGTCAGAACTTGGCCAACCCCAGTAGACATCAAAGAGCTCCAAAGCTTCATTGGTCTTGCCATTACTATAGGCGGTTTATTTCTGGATTCTCGATCGTCGCAGAACCACTCTACGAATTGTCGAGGAAGGGTGTTTCTTTCCAGTGGCAGATGGAACAAGAAAGTGCCTTCAATGAACTGAAACATCGCTTGACCATTGCATCCGTCTTGGCATATCCCGATTTTAGTCCTGATGCAGGATTATTCGTACTTGACACAGATGCCAGCCAACCCTTGGGCATTGGCGTTTTTTTATCTCGATTGCAGTGCAATGACACTGAGCGTGTGATAGCTTACGGGAGTCGTTCTTTAAATGAGCAGGAAAAGAACTCCTGCGGGACTTGATTAGAGATGCTGGCTCTGGTAAAC
>NC_089318.1:11106070-11126070 GCF_036669915.1 Pocillopora verrucosa | reverse complement strand
AGTGGGAAATATAAACATAAAAAGATGAAATACCTATCAACAAGCATGTAATGTTCTGTGTAATATATGGACCTCAATGAAAGATGAAGAGCTAAATCTATTGCTACTGAGTTGGATGCTTTTTTAGCTAGTCTATTTCAAGAATTTGGGTAAGGCATCATGAAGGTTTCGTTTTTCTTTCATGAAAATTCCCTTTCAGCATTGACCAGCATGAGTTGATAGTGATAATTTTGCACACCTTTTGAAGAAGCTACTTTCAGTGTCATGACTTTACCTAGTCATTGGAGAGGCATGTTAATTTACCTTTATTGTGTTGTTTATAGAAGGGAAAATAGGAACTGACAAAGCTGCCCTTTTCCTCAAGTACCAGAATCGCTAAAGGAAATGGTTATTTAAGATATGGAACGGATATATTATGTTTCTATTGAGTTAAAGTATAAATCTACAAGCCTTCTATCATGAATGCCATAAATGCTGTTCTCTGATTGGCTAAGCTACTCACTACCTATTCTGTTGTGGATAGCAGAAACAAAATGACGACTGCTTCTTTTTGTTTTGAAAGTGTCTATGAAGAGGATTTGGACAAAGTTTTCTCAAATAGTAAGATTTATCCTAAAACAATTCGATTATTTGCTCTCAATTTCTATGCTTAATAGCTGAGTCGGGCTGCACCCTCGTCAACTATCAAACAAAAGAAATCTCAAGCTCATAACCTAATTGTTTGAGAAAAACTCGATTTTCAACGAGTCAGTGCGCAAGATAGATGTACACAATGCGCACACAATGTTGAACATACATCCTCAATCTCTCTTTACTTCTTTTTCTACCTACAAAATATAATAACTGTGGAGACGGTCCTTTCATCTAGGAATTAAAAGTTAACAGAAACTCAACAACAGATTGTTGCAAAAAAAGGAATAACTGAAATTACCGTGATATTTGAACTACAGGCACAAAATTCTAACAAACCAATTAAAAAGCAGGTAGCCTTTCCAACTGCATACCTTTTCCACTTATGCTTCCACTCTTTGACTAGTTGCAATCAATAATTCAAAACCAAACAGGAACAATTTCTCATGTTCAGTTCTAGCATGAACTACAGCAAAACTTTGCTTCTCTGACTAACATGTATTAAATGTTCACAGATCACTGTCAGAACACAGAAATAACAAGCCCAGACACATCTTCTAGTGATAGTCTGATGCTAGTAATCAAACATGCCCGTGCTCCTTTTTCCCTAAGCAGGCTTGTGAACTCTTCAGCTAGTTCGGTGTAGTTACGGTAAGTTCTTGGTAACTCTAACAACGGGCCACAGGTGCAGGCAATTGGTCGCCGCAACTCGCCATCTATTGAGGTAAATGAAACTTCCTGGTGTTCAGGCTTTATATCGCTTTCCATAGTGAATTTCAGGAAAGTGCCCAGAGCAGGAGCATCCAGAGATCTAATAAACTTTTTGAGGTAGTCTAAGCACTGAGTCTTGGCTTCATTTTCTGGTTGACTCTGCGGCATTCTAGCAGTCTTCTTTGCTGATGGCATCCTGGCAGAAGAAAAGTCGTCCAGGCCAGTGAGGCTGCTGAACTCTTGGTACTGTTTGAGTTCTAACACTCTTCCTATTGCCGTCCATTCGCTTTTTTGAAAGTCGTGGTGAATACATGGTAACTTTTCTTTGTCACTGACCATGGTAGCTGCAAACAATTGTTGCCAGAACGTAACAAAGACAATTCTTGCTACACCCAAACCTACACCCTCTTCAAGCTTTTCTCTTTCCTTGATAATTCTGAAAGAAGAAACGCAATCCAACTAATCTCTGTTCTTAAACAGTGACATCATATCATCTTTCAAGCGGGAGGCTATTTTCAGGCTATTTTGACCATGGAACCTGTCTACAGGCCCAATTTGGACATTTTGTATGACCAATAATGTATACTTACCTTTTGGCTGGCTTCTAGGTTGCTGCTGCAGCGTGGATCTACAATTAGGAAATAACATACCACTAATAAGGATCCAAAACTTGAGGTCTCTTTACTGAAATCTTTCAAATTTCCTTTGGTAAAAGGATGTTCATATCAGCCTCACTGGCTATTATAATATGCAGTATAATACAGATACCTTTCTTCATCCAGTTCCATAAGTTGCTGAGGCAAAGTTTCAGTAACTGGATCAATGGCCAGCAGCGATAAGTTTTCACAATCTTTGTCATCAGTGGCGATTACATCATGACTAGTACAAGCACCAAAATGTATTAAACTGAGATCTGGGGAACTTGTGCCCATGAAGAGTGATTCATCCAAGGCCCTCATGTACGTGACCATATCTTCATATCCAAAGGTGATATAGTAGTTTCAGGGTGGAATTGTAAACTGAAATGTTCAGGGTGTAGATCTAAGGAGCCTAATCAATCATAGACAGCCACCATCTTTTTCGCTGCTGAAAAAAAATTGCGTTTCTCTTCCCTGGAAAGGATGTTGTGCAACCATTAGCACACGGGTAGAACCACTTGCACTTGTACTCAGACGAGTTGATTTTCTATTTTGCTTGTTTCTCTTTCATTATTTCTCCAACCAATTTGCAATTTTTGTTTTCTCTTTCTAAACTGTCCTGCGTCCTGTTTTTTTTAGAACACAAATCCTTTGGGGTACAATCAACTGCAGAACAGTCTATGTAAAGAATTAAACAACACAACGCTTTAATCAGAAAACTTAATTGAGCTTTATAATACATAATGCAAGTTCTAAAAAAAAAGAGAAATACAGTAGGAGTATGAGCCCACAGACAAGTTTTCCACAGCTTTTTCGAGTTCTCCCAAACTTTTATGTATAAAACTTTCAATCCCTTGGATATACAGGGTACTCAATACAAGAGGGTTTGAGGTACTAGATGCCACAGTTTAAGATGATAAGATGTTGATAGGAAAAAAAAGAGGAATAGCCCTGAATTCTTGTACTTTATTGACACTGTAACATCATTATGTTCGTGTACATTAGTCATATTGACAACTTTTTCTAGTAGTTCACAGTCATCAAGAGTATTCATCATGTCTTCTACTAAGCACATAGAACTCCATGCGAAGAGCAAACCAACATGCACGATTGCTTGTACAATAATAATAGTGATTATGTACTAAATACCAAATTTTACTTTACAAGTATTGAACCCAATAAAAACCACTAACAGAAAGAGGATATTTTGTGGCCTTATTTAATGCTTTTCCTGCTGAAAACGAATAAACTATTGAAATCTGGTTCGCAGAGACTGAGAAAGAGTGAGTTACTTTGCAAACAGAATTTTGATAGGCTTAGGTGTGTTGCCTGTAGAAGTATTAGCCTACATGTACCAAGTTTCATTGGTCTCTGCTTCAAATTGGCAGAGATATTTTTATTCATTAATTTTAGACTTGACAGAATACTGCGTTGAGTGTATGACATCATCAGTCCTCATGAGGTGTTCCCAAGTTTGATTATTTAACCAGTTGATCCATTAAAGCTAGATTGTAGAGTTTGTGTAATTCAACCTATTAAGTAGTTGTGGATATTGTCCAGTTGAACCATTTAAGCTAGTCTGACCAATTAAAATACGTCAACCAATTAAGATGGAATAATGATTGTGGATGTATGAAAATCATATATGGGCACCGCGGTGAAGAGACGAATATACTGTATTTCTTGACCAATAAGCCGAGACCCCAAAAGCTAGAGCCCTTTTAACAGACTTGTGTTGTCCAAAAGAAAAAGCAAAACCATCAGCTATAAGGCGTCTTTCAAAAGCTAGAAGCTCAGTAGGTTCTGTCGTGTCGGTCATTGTTAAAACTGTCTCTGTTTTGATGCCACTTTTCGACATAGAAAAAGTATGTCGGACAAAATTATTCACCAAAGAAGAAATTATTCTCCCCATCTTCCTCTGTTTCGAAACAGTAGATCCTCATCATGTTCTTCAGTGTTTGGTGCCATCTTTCGAGAGCTCTTTGACTTTGAGGGTGACATGCGGTTGACATATACTGTGTGACTCCAAGCTCGTGCATGACGTGTTGAAATATGCCACACAACAATGGAACCTTGGTCAGACTGGATAGAACTTGGGAGACCTACCGGTGTAAAGAGCTTGGTTAAAGCTCTGACTATGACCTTTGCACTGATATTTCTCAAGGGCACGGCTTCAGGAAATCTACTGGATGCACACGTGTTGGTCATCAAATACTGGTGTCCAGACCTCTTTTTAGGTAGTGGCTCTAAACAATCAACAACGATTCTTCTGCTGAATGGCTCTTGAAGGGCTGGTAGTGGCTGTAACGGTACTTTTGGAACGATCTGATTCGGTCTCAAAGCTATCCAGCAAGTGTGAAACGACTTGCAGTATTGCGCCACAACTTTTCTTAGACTGAGCCAGTACAAATGGTCTAAGAACCTCTGGCAGGTTTTGTTGACACCCAGGTGGCCAGGCAAGGGCGTCTCATCCGCTGTGCTTAAAACGTCCGGTCTGTAGGTCTTTGGGAGAATCATCTGGTACTGGACAGCCCACTCCTCTTCTGTGGGAACATGGGGTGGTCTCCACGTTTTCATTAGCACTCCATTCTTCGTAAAGTAACAGGTGGGGTTCTGAGATACTTCGCTTTAACTAACACTTCTTGGAAATATAGGTGAGACCTCCGGGTCTTCGTGTTGTTCTGCAATGAGTTAAGAAGTTGACATCTTTTCGACCTGTTCCATTGAACTTTTCTCAGAAAGTACTTATACTGGCTGAGAGAAAGAGGGATTCGGTTGCTCACCCGTAAGGACCTGGCTGATGGCAGTGTCAGCTAATCTTACCTCTTTTGTCTCTGGTTTCTAACTTCTTACTTATGGCTCGCGTCACGACACATTATGGGTACAGACGGAGAATTCTCCTCTCTACTGGCTCTGGAGACTTTTCTTAACCACGCTTGTCGGTGACAATAGCATTGACAACTACTGGTGTATACTGGTGTATACTGATGTATACTGGTGTATACTGGTGTATACTGATGTATACTGTGTATACGGTGGCACCGGGGTGTGCTTGGAACTGATTCCTCTTATTAGAACACTCGCACAAGTGGACGACTTCTCAGAAAACACCAACGTGTCACTCAGCAATAGAGACTGCGAGGCTCCAGTGCCTGTGAAGATCTTGATTGGTATGGAGTTGGACGTATCAGTTGACAATGACACCGAACCATGTTGGACGAAGGGCTGAAAAAGATCCATGACAGATTTGCAGGGGCCACTGAATTCACTCACAGCACTTGCTCGAGTCTACTCTCTTAGAACTTGGGGAGGGCGGTGTATCTTCACCAACAGCAGTTAAACTCAATGTCTTAGCGAGAAAACCATCACGCTTAGGCGCCACTCTCCACTTTTCCGTGCAGCTAGAAATCAGCTGACCAGCTTTTCTGGAAAAGTAACATGTCGGCGGCTTGATGGGCTTACCTCGATCAAACTTGTTCTGTCTTGACCATGAGGAGCTGAAACGATTCCCATAATTGTTAGCAGGATTCTGCTTTGGATGTCCTCCGTCATTCTGCCGACTTCTCTGGTTTTGCAAACCATCGTGGTACCGAAGGAGGCAGAACTCTAGCGGGTGAAGTGTGAAGCTGATGGGGTTTTTCCATGAAGTTCACTTTGTGCCTCAACCAAAGCTCATCTGCTAGTCGTGCACCTTTCTCTAAGGTTTGTGCTTTTTGCTCATCGACGAACGCTCGGACATCACCGTGAATGCACCTCTTAGACTCCTCTATTAAAACTAGCTGTCATTAACCTATCGTGACTCTCATCTACCCTCTGCGAATGGCACCGACGATCAAATAACTGTTCCTTACTTCTAGCAAATCCTACATAAGTCTGACTATTGACTTTCTCACGGTCTCTGAACCCTCGGCAGCTATTTCAGAACCCTTTAAAATAATATCCTTAGCAGTGTCATAATTTGCAGCTTGCTCTACACTTAACTGTGTTTAAATTTTTCTCGCTTTACTGACTAGTACACTCTGTAATTGAATTACCCAGGAATCCGTGGGCCACTTAACATTGCCAGGTACTTTCTCAAAGTGCAAGAAACACTTATCAGCGTCTGCTTCCTGAAATGGAAATACCAACTTAAGATACTCGGTGATATCAAATTGCACCTTTCCTGTCTGTCCTTTTCTTCCATCCTTTCTTGTCTGTCCTTCTGTTCCACCCTTTCTTGTCTGTCCTTTTCCTCCATCCTTTCTTGTCTTTCCTTTTCTTCTCTCTTAAGCCTTCCTTGCATTTCTAACTTTTACAGTTCCAACTCGTTGCTGTTTTTTTTTCCAGTCTTCCCTAGTTGGACTATTTAACCATTCCATCCATGTATGATAGATTGTGCCGTATCTGCAGTTCAAACTGTTAAGCTGAGTGTGCATATTGTGCAGTTGAAGCATTTAAGCTAGTTCGAGCATTTCACCCACTTCAGCTAGTCGGGATAGAGACTGCAATTTGTGCAGTTTAACCGTTTCCGCTACTTTGACTATTTCAATAGTCGAAACAATTAAGCTGATTTGTCATGAAAAAATTCAGTTAAATCTTGCGGTTCATGCAGTTGAGCAAGTTAAACTAGTTTGACCATTTCAAGGACGTGAACCAATTAAGATAGATTGGGCTATTTTTGGAGTATGATTGTCCACACTAGTTTGACTTTTCAATGATTATGTGTGATTAGCCCGCCTTAGTCAGTTTGACCATTTGAACTTCTTCAACCAATTCATATAGAATGAGCAATTTGTGCAGTTTGACTGTCCTTGCTGGTTTGACCTTTCAATCAGTTGAATCGAGGAGGCTACTTTGACAATTTTAACCACTCAAAACAATTCAGCTAGATTGTACAGTTTCTCTGCAGTTTCAAGAATTGTGAGTTACTTTCACAATTTGAACGACGTCAACGAATTACGATAGATTCCGCAACTTTGTTCACTAGTTTGACCACCAAACCAAGTGAACAAATATCAGCTACTTGGACCATTTCAACCACTTCGACAAATTTAGCTACATTGTGGAGATTTCTAGATTGAACCTATAAAGCTTTGCGCATCCTCTGCAGTTAGACCACTTGAGCAAATTTGACAAGTTGAACTCCTTCAAAGAATCGGGAAAGATTTTGCATTTTTTGCTGTCAGGTTAACGGTCTTCGCTGGTTTGATGTTTTTGGCCAGTGGAATAGATTAAGCCAGTTAGACAATTTGAACTATTTGAACCAATTCAGCTTCATGGTGCAGTTGAAAACGTGTAACTAGTTTGACCATTTGAGCTACCTCAAGCAGTTAAGTATTGCGCAACTTGTGCAGTTCTACAGCATCGAAATCAGTGTAGGAACACTCATTGTCTTCGGCACCGCCAACCATTACATCCAAAGGTGTCCTCATGTCTCTACCGAACATGAGCTCGAACGGGTTGTGCCCCGTGGAGGAACGAACACTACTGCGATAGGCCATCAGGCAGAAATCAAGGTGCTCATCCTGTGTAGCTGGATTATCTTCAACTCTAGCTTTCAACATGCTCCTTAAGTTTTTGTGCAGATTTTCTACTTGGCCATTGCACTCAGGGTGATGCGCACTGCTGAGCGTCTTGTTAATACTCAGCAGCTGGCACGTTTCCGAGAATGTTCTAGACTCGAAATTACGGCCTTGATAGCTATGAATGCTGTCAGGCACACCAGATCTGCAGATCCAGTTCCTTACAAGCACCTTTGCCGAGGTTGTGGCACGCTGGTTGGACATTGCAAACACCTCAGCCCTGTTAGTAAGACTGCACTGAACTGTTAAGATGTAGCGGTTTCCTCTCCGAGACCGTGGCAAGGGAGCCACAATGTCAATATGGATGCGTTGCGTGGGGTTGCCAGAGGTAAATGACCACAGTGGTGCTCTGGGTTTCGCCCTTGGCTTACACTTGGCATATGTCAGACATCGATCGTAGTAACAATGCACCTCTTTGGTCGTGCCAGGCCTCCGGAATCTAGCTTTCATCTTCATTACACTCTCCATTCCTCCCAGGTGGGCGCCAGCAACGCCATCATGAACTTCGACAAGGGCCTGCTCCACTAACTGTTTCGGTGCAACCATCCCCAGTTTAGCTTGAGTAGTGTGGGCAGCTGACTTTATATAGAAAACCCGCTGTTGTAGCAACAACAGTTGAAACTGGGCCCAGACAGCACGAGCAGCACACTGCATCGACGTGAAGTTCCTCAACAGCAAATTTCCTTCACTCTTTCAACAAACGACAAAGTACCACGCTGATATCTGGATCATCTCTTTGGGCCTGTGCAACCACTTCTGGGTACCAACAATTTCTCACTTCACGTGGGGTTTCACCGACCGGAAGGTCTCTAGCAACAACCGTAACTTGGGATAATCCTGTTGGAATAAACGATGGACAATTCCCATGTTGTCGTGTGGGCCTTCTAGACAAGGCGTCTGCATTATTGTGTAACCTCCGCGGGTGACGTTGTATCTCAGAATCATACTGTAAGCGGCCCAGCCAACGGGCCACTTGCCCTTGAGGCTCTTTAAAAGACATTAGGCAGACTAATGAGTGATTATCAGTCCTGAGGCGCAATTTTTTGTCCCACCAAGTAATAGCGAAAATGGTCCATATTGTTTACCAGAGCTAGCATCTCTAATCGAGTCCCGCAAGAGTTCTTTTCCTGGTCATTCAAAGAACGACTCCCGTAAGCTATCACACGCTCAGTGTCATTGCATTGCAATCGAGATAAAAAAACGCCAATGCCCAAGGGTTGGCTGGCATCTGCGTCAAGTACGAATAATCCTGCATCAGGACTAAAATCGGGATATGCCAAGACGGGTGCAATGGTCAAGCGATGTTTCAGTTCATTGAAGGCACTTTCTTGTTCCATCTGCCACTGGAAAGAAACACCCTTCCTCGACAATTCGTAGAGTGGTTCTGCGACGATCGAGAATCCAGAAATAAACCGCCTATAGTAATGGCAAGACCAATGAAGCTTTGGAGCTCTTTGATGTCTACTGGGGTTGGCCAAGTTCTGACAGTCTGGACCTTGTCAGGGTCAGTCTTGATGCCATCTGAAGAGACAACATGCCCTGCGAACGAAACTTCTCTCTTTAGAAACCGACACTAAGTTGGCTTCAGCTTAAGAGCAGCAGTTCGTATCCTGTCAAATAATAACCGTGGGCTATGCAGATGTTCCTCGAGGGAAGGGGCCCAGATAATAATATCATCCAAATAGGCAAGACAGTGTGTCGAAGTCGGTTCACTGAGTGCTAGATTCATCAATCTGGTAAATGTAGCTGGCCCATTCGTGAGTCCAAAAGGCATAACCCTCCATGGGAATTGTCCACGATGGGTCGAGAATGCTGTTTTGGGCCTGTCCTCTTCTTTTACTTGCATCTGCCGATACCCAGACGCCAAATACATACAGGAGAACCATGGGCCACCACCCAGCGCTTCCACGACATCATCGGTCCTCGCTAACGGTATTGCATCTTTCTATGTACACAAATTCAGTTTGCGGTAATCAATGCACATACGGTAACTTCCATCATGTCTCCTTACCAAAACAACCGGACTGATCCAGGGGCTCTGCGACTCTTCAACTCTACCATTCGCTAGCGGCTCGTACAGCTGTTGATCTATGATCTCCCCCTGGTGCTGTTGGCAACTAAATAAAACTGCTTTAAGTAGCGTTTTCCCTTTTTAAATGCTAGAATACGCTGCTTTCAGCTTCATTGCACCATAAACATGTGTTCGCTTGCTTTCTGTAAAATTGCCCTGTTTCCAGCGTTATTGCAACGGAAAAGATGTTTTGCAAGGCTGCAGCGAGTCACGCTGATTTTTACTTGGTCTTACTCAAAACAACGTTTTTGCTTGTTTCTGGGTAGGTTCTGCTGTAATCAGCATCATCTTTCTGTGCAGAACGTTTTCCTCTTTGTTCGTTACCAAACTTCACCTTTGACGCTCTATATTACCGAAAGAATGTTTTGGTTTGTTGGCAACTAAATTAAGTTGCTTTGAGCCCTATGTCACACACAAAAAAAGCGTTTTTCCCTTTCTGTGTTTAAAATACGCTGCCATTAGCTTTATTGCAGGAAAAACATGTTTTGCTTTGTTTGCAGTAAAATTGGGCTGTTTCCAGTGTTATTGCACCGGAAAAAGGTTGTCTGCCAGTTTGCAGCGAGTTACTTTGATTTTACTTGATTTTACTCAAAACTACGCTTTTGTTTGTTTTTTGCTAAGGTAAGCTGTTTTCAGCATTATGTTTCTGCGAGGAGGCTTTTCCTTTTTTCCCAAGTTAAGTTTGATGCGAGTCACCCTGCTTTTCTCTTGACTTTACTCAAAACCACGTTTTTTCTTGTGATTGGCTGAGTGACAACGGTTTTGCTAGTTTTTGGCTAGGTTACGTTGTTTTCAGCATCATCTTCGTGAGAACAGCCTCAATAGCGTTTTCCCTTTTTAATTGCCAGAGTACGCTGTTTTCAGCTTTATTGCACCAAAAACATGTTCTTTCTTTGGTTACCGTCAAATTGGGCTCTTTCTAGCGTTATTTCACCGCTCAATAGATTTTTTTTCCAGTTTTTTGCGAGTGACGCTGATTTTTACTTGATGGCACTCAGAACAACCTTTTGGCCTGTTTTAGTTAAGTTACCCAGGTTTCAGCATTATGTTTCTGAAAGCAACTATTTTCTCGGTTTTGTAAGTAAACTACACTTTTAGCGCTTTATCTTACCGAAAACATATTTTGGTTTAGTTGCAGCTAAATTGGAAGCTTGCAGCTTTATGTCAGAAAAAGCAGCCATTTAGTGTTTCGTTGGAAAACACGCTGCTTTGAGTTTTATAGCACCGAAAATATCTTTTGGTTAGTTGGCAACGAAATTGAGCTTCTTTGAGCTTTACATCGTAAAAACCAGCGTTTTTGCTTTTTCTTGGCTACAAGACGTTGCACTCAGCCTTGTAGCACAAAAAAAAATGTTTTGGTCTGTTTCCTGTAAAGTTGTGTGTTTTGAAGTGGTATTGCACCGGAAAAGGTGTTCTTTCAGTTTGCAGCGAGTCCGCCTAATTTTTCCTTGATTTGACTCAAAACAACGCTTTTACTTGTGTTTGGCTAAGTTACGCTGTTCCAGAATTTTTCTTCTGAGAACAACCTTTTCCTCTTCTTTCGTGAGCAAACTACACATTTGACGCTTTATATTACCGGAAAGATGTTTTGGTTTGTTGCCAACTAAACTAGGCTGCTTTGAGCCTTATGTCACAAAAAACAGCGTTTTTTCCTCGCTGTGTTTAAAATACGTTGCGTTTAGCTTTATTGCAGGAAAAACATGTTTTGGTTTGTTTGCCGTAACAGTGGGCTGTTGCCAGCGTTATTGCAACGGAAAAAGGTTTTCTCCCAGTTTGGGGCGAGTCACGCTGATTTTTACTTGATTTTTACTCAACGAAACGTTTTCGTCTCTTTCCGGCTAGGTTACGCTGTTTTCAACAATATGTTTCTGAGAACAGGCTTTTCCTTTTTTTTCCTACCAAAACTGCGCTTTTGACCTTTTATCTTACCAAAACCATCATTTGGTTTGGTTGCAACTGAATTAGAAGCTTCGAGCTTTATGTCACAAAAAGCAGCAATTTAGCTTTTTGCGAGAAAACACGCTGTCAGACGGAAAATATGTTTTGGTTAGTTGACAACGAAATTGGGCTTCTTTGAGCTTTGTATCACAAAAAACAGCGTCTTTGCATTTTCGTTGCACTCAACTTTATAGCACAAAAAATATGTTTTGGTTTGTTTGGCGTCAAACTGGGCTCTTTCCGGCATTATTGAACCAGTAAATGGATTTCGTTTTCCAGTTTTTAGCGAGTGACCTTGACTTTATTTGATTGCCTTCAAAAGAACGTTTTAGCCTGTTTTTGGCTTATTTACACTGTCTTCAGTACTATCTTTCTTAGAACAACCTTTGCCACATTTCACTACATGAAATACGTTTTTGACGCTCTAACCTATCAAAAATATGTTTTGGTGCGTTTGCAGCGAGTTGGGGCTGGTTTGAGCTTTGTGTCACATCAAAAGAGCGTTTTTCTGCGTGTGTGTTTAAATAAGCTTCTTTCAGCTATATTGCAGGAAAAACATGTTTTGGTCGGTGTGCCGTAGAATTGCGCTGTTTTCGACGATATTGCACGGGAAAAAGGTTTCCGGCTAGTTTGCAGTGAGTCACGTAGAGTTTTACTTGATTTTAATAAAAGCAACGTTTCTGCTCGTCTTCTGCTAAGTTACGCTGTTTTCAGCATTATCTTTTTGAGAGCAACCAACTAAACTGCACTTTTGACGCTCTATCTTACCGAAAAGATGTTTTGTTTTTTTTGCAACTAAATTAGAAGCTTCGAGCCTTATATCACAAAAAAACAGCAATTTGGTTTTATGGTTGCAAAATGCGCTGCTTCAACTTTCATAGCACCGAAAACATGTTTTGCTTTGTTAACAACAACATTGGGCTTCCTTGAGCTATATATCACCAAACAAAAAGCGTTTTTGCTTTTTTGTTGCTAAAACACGATGGAATCAGCTATATAGCATAAAAAGCATATTTTGGTTTGTTTGCCGTAAAATTGTGTCGTTGCCAGCTTTATTGCACCTGAAAAAGTTTTTCTTGTAGTTTGCAGCGAGTCACCCTGGTTTTTTACTTCATTTTACTCAAACGAACGTTTTGAGTTGTGTCTGGCTAAGTGACGCCGTTTTAGAATCCTCTTTCTGAGAACAACCTTTACCTCTGTTTTCGTAACCAAACTACACTTTTGATGCTCTATATTACTGGAAAAATGTTTTGGCTTGTTGGCAACTAAATTAGATTATCTTTCAGCCGTATATCACAAAAACCAGCGTTTTTGCCTTTCTGTGTTTAAAATACGCTGCCTTTAGCTTTATTAGAGGAAAAACATGTTTGGGTTTGTTTGCCGTAAAATGGGGCTGTTTCCAGCGTTATTGCACCGGGAAAAGGTTTTCTGCCAGTTTTTAGCGAGTTATGCTGATTTTTATCTCATTTTGCTCAAAAGAAAGGTTTTTGTTTTGGGCTAAGTTACGTTGTTTTCAGCATTATACTTTTGAAAAGAGGCTTTTCCTTGGCTTCCTACGTAAACTGTGCTTTTGACCCTTTATCTTATCGAAAACATGTTTTGGCGTGTTGGCAATGAAATCGGATGTTTCGAGCATTTTTTTAACAAAGAAACAGCGATTTCGTTTTTCGTTTCTGAATACCCTTTCTCGAGTCTCATAGTAGCGAAATTACGTTTTTGTATGTTGGCAACAAAATCACGCTGCTTTGAGTTTAATGTCACAAAAAAAAGCCTTTTCGGTTTTTCGTTGCTAAAACACGTTGGACTCAGTTTAAAGCACAAAAAACATTTTTGGTTTATTTTCTGTAATATTGGGATGTTTTCAGTCTCATTGCACCAAAAAAAGGTCTTCTTCCAGTATGCAGCGAGGCAGCCTGATTTTCACTTGATTTTTCTCAAACAACGGTTCTGCTTTCTTTTGGCTGAGTTACGCTGTCTCAGAATTGTTTTTCTGAGGACAGCCTTGGTCTCTGTTTAGCTTTATTGCAGGAAAAACATGTTTTGGTTTGTTTGCCGTAAAATTGGGCTGTTTCCGGCGATATTGCACCGGAAAATGTTTTCTTCCAGTTTTCAGCGAGTCACTTTCATTTTTACTTGATTTTACAACTAACAACGCTTCCGTTTATTTTCGGGTGAGTTACGCTGTTTTCAGTGTTATGTTTGGAGGAACAGCCTTCACCTTTTTTCGTACTTAAACTGCGCTGTTAACCCTTTATCTTACCGAAAACATGTTTTGGGTTTTTGGCAACTACAGTGGAAGCTGCGAGCCTTAGCTCGCAAAAAACAACAATTCGGCTTTTCGTTGCAAAATACGCTGCTGCAACGAGAATATGTTTTGGTTTGTCGGCAACAAAATTAGGCTTCTTTGAGTCTTACATCACAAAAAATAGCGTTTTTGCTTTATGTTGAGAAACGCGTTGCAATCAGCTTTATAGCACAAACACCATATTTTGGTTTGTTCGCCGTAAAATTGTGTTGTTAACAGCGTTAGTGCACCGGGAAAAGGTTTTCTTCTAGTTTGCAGCGACTCACCCTGCTTTTCGCTTGATTTTACTCAAAACAACGTTTTTGCTTGTGTTTGGCTAAGTTACAACGGTTTTGCTAGCTTTTGGCTAGGCTGCGCTGTTTTCAACATCATCTTTATCTTTCTGAGAACAACGTTTTCTTCTTTTTTTGTTACTAAACTACCCTAGTAAATTACGCTGCTTTCAGTTTGATCCCACCAAAAACATGTTTTTGTTTAAATAGTTAAGAATATACGAAAGTCATATATTTGAACTGCGGATAAAGACGTGAATGAAAGTGATCCTCGCAGTAATGTGCACTACTTAGGCAGTAGTGAAAATAAGGCCTGAAAAAAAAAAAAAAAAAAAAAAAAAAAGCGAAAGCAAAGAAGGCTGCAGTGCACCGGTATCGCAGAGGTGATGGGTTCAAATCCCGTACAGGCCTGAATTTTTTTCAGGCTTTATTTTCACTACTGCCTAAGTAGTGCACATTACTGCGAGGATCACTTTCATTCACGTTCATGTTTTTGTTTGTTGGCAACTAAATTGGGTACTTTGAGCTTTATGTTGCTTGCTCCTTGCTAAAATACGGTGTTCTCAGCTTTATAGCACCAAAAACATGTTTTGCTTTGTTTGCCGTCAAATTGGGCATTTTCCAGCATTATTGCAGCGGTGAATGGATTTCTTTTCCAATTTTTAACGAGTGACGCTGATTTTTACTTGATGGCAGTCAAAAGAACGTTTTAGCCTGTTTTTGGCTAAGTTACGCTATTTTAAGCATAATCTTTCTAAGAACAACCTTTACCACTTTTTCCTACATGAAATACGTTTTTGACGCTCTAACTTACCAAAACATCTTTTGGTTTGCTTGCAGCGAATTTGAGCTGGTTTGAGCTTTGTGTCAAAAAAGAGAGCGTTTTTCCTTTTCTGTGTTTAAAATAAGCTGCTTTAACCTTTATTGCAGCACAAAGATGTTTTGGTTCCTGTGCCGTAGAAGTGCGCTGTTTCTAACGATATTACATGGGGAAATGGTTTCCTGCTAGTTTGTAGTGAGTCACGTAGATTTTTAGTTGATTTTATTGATTTTACTAAAAGTAACGTTTCTGCTTGTCTTCTCCTAAGTTACGCTGTTTCCTCGGTTTTGTAACTAAACTGCACTTTTGACGCTCAAAGGTAACCTAATTAAGTTGCCAACAAGCAAAAATATTTTTCCGGTAATATAGAGCGTCCAGAGTGTAGTTTGGTTACGGAAACAGAGAACAAGGCTGTCCTCAGAAAGACGATTCTGAGACAGCGTAACTCAGCCAAAAGAAAGCAAAACCGTTGTTTCAGTAAAATCAAGTGAAAATCAGGCTGACTCGCTACATACTGGAAGAAGACCTTTTTTCGGTGCAATCAGACTGAAAACAACCCAATATTACAGCTAACAAACCAAACATTTTTTTGTGCTATAAAGCTGAGTCCAACGTGTTTTAGCAACGAGAAAGCAAAAAGGCTTTTTTTGTGGCATAAAACTCAAAGCAGCGCGATTTTGTTGCCAACATACAAAAACGTATTTTCGCTACTATGAGACTCGAGAAAGGGTATTCAGAAACGAAAAACAAAATCGCTGTCTTTTTGTAACAAAATGCTCGAAACATCCGATTTCATTGCCAACACGCCGAAACATGTTTGTAAAGGGTGAAAAGCACAGTTTACGTAGGAAGTTAAGGAAAAGCCTCTTCTCAGAAGCATAATGCTGAAAACAACGTAACTTAGCCCAAAACAAACAAAAACCTTTCTTTTGAGAAAAATGAGATAAAAATCAGCATGACTCGCTGAAAACTGGCAGAAAACCTTTTCCCGGCGCAATAACGCTGGAAACAGCCCCATTTTACGGCAAACAAACCCAAACGTGTTTTTCCTCTAATAAAGCTAAACGCAGCGTATTTTAAACACAGAAAAGCAAAAACGCTGGTTTTTGTGATATACGGCTCAAAGATACTCTAATTTAGTTGCCAACAAGCTAAAACATTTTTTCAGTAATACAGAGCATCAAAAGTGTAGTTTGGTTACGGAAACAGAGGTAAAGGTTGTTCTCAGAAAGAGGATTGTAAAACGGTGTCACTTAGCCAGACACAACTAAAAACGTTCTTTTGAGTACTGCAAGAAAAAGTTTTTCAGGTGCAATAACGCTGGAAACGACACGGCAAACACACCAAAATATGCTGTTTATGCTATATAGCTGATTCCAGCGTGTTATAGCAACAGAAAAGCAAACACGCTTTTTGTTTGGTGATATATAGCTTAAGGAAGCCCAATGTTGTTGGTAACAAAGCAAAACATGTTTTCGGTGCTATGAAGGTTGAAGCAGCGCATTTTGCAACCATATAACCAAATTGCTGTTTTTTTGTGATATAAGGCTCGAAGCTTCTAACTTAGTTGCAAAAAAAAACAAAACATGTTTTCGGTAAGAGAGAGCGTCAAAAGTGCAGTTTAGTTACAAAACAGAGAAAATGGTTGCTCTCAAAAAGGCAATGCTGAAATAAGCGTACCTTAGCAGAAGACGGGCAGAAACGTTGCTTTTATTAAAATCAAGTAAAAATCTACTTGACTTACTGCAAACTAGCCGGAAACCTTTTTCCCGTGCAATATCGTTGGAAACAGCGCAATTCTACGGTACACAAACCAAAACATGTTCTTCCTGCAATATAGCTGAAAGAAGCTTATTTAAACATACACGCAGAAAAACGCTCTTTTGATGTGACACAAAGCTCAAACCAGCCCCAACTCACTGCAAACGCACCAAAACCTATTTTTGATAGGTTAGAGCGTCAAAAACGTATTTCATGTAGGGAAATGTGGCAAAGGTTGTTCTAAGAAAGATAGTACTGAAGACAGTGTAACTTAGCCAAAAACAGGCTAAAACGATCTTTTGAAGGCAATCAAATAAAGTCAAGGTCACTCGCTAAAAACTGGAAAACGAAATCCATTTACCGGTTCAATAACGCTGGAAAGAGCCCAGTTTGACGCCAAACAAACCAAAACATATATTTTGTGCTATAAAGTTGAGTGGAACGTCTTTTAGCAACAAAAATGCAAAGACGCTGTTTTTTGTGATATAAAGCTCAAAGAAGCCCAATTTCGTTGTCAACTAACCAAAACATATATTCCGTCTGAATGAAACTTAAAACAGCCTGTTTTCTCGCAAAAAGTGAAATCGATGCTTTTTGTCACATAAAGCTGGAAGCTTCTAATTCAGTTGCAACCAAACCAAATGATGGTTTTGGTAAGATAAAAGGTCAAAAGCGCAGTTTTGGTAGGAAAGAAAGGAAAAGCCTGTTCTCAGAAACATATTGCTGAAAACAGCGTAACCTAGCCGGAAAGAGACGAAAACGTTTCGTTGAGTAAAAATCAACTAAAAATCAGCGTGACTCGCCGGAAACTTGGAGAAAACCTTTTTCCGTTTCACTAACGCTGGCAACAGCCCACTGTTACGGCAAACAAACCAAAACATGTTTTTCCTGCAATAAAGCTAAACGCAACGTATTTTAAACACAGCGAGAAAAAAAACGCTGTTTTTTGTGACATAAGGCTCAAAGCAGCCTAGTTTAGTTGGCAACAAACCAAAACATCTTTCCAGTAATATAGAGCGTCAAATGTGTAGTTTGCTCACGAAAGAAGAGGAAAAGGTTGTTCTCAGAAGGAGGATTCTGAAACAGTGTAACTTAGCCAAACACAAGTAAAAGCGTTGTTTTGAGTAAAATAAAGGAAAAATTAGGTGGACTCACTGCAAACTGAAAGAAAACTTTTTCCGGTGCAATACCACTGCAAAACACACAACTTTCCAAAACATTTTTTTTTTGTGCTACAAGGCTGAGTGCAACGTCTTGTAGCCAAGAAAAAGCAAAAACGCTGGTTTTTACGATATAAAGCTCAAAGAAGCTCAATTTCGTTGCCAACTAACCAAAAGATATTTTCGGTGCTATAAAACTCAAAGCAGCGTGTTTTCCAACGGAACAGTAAATGGCTGCTTTTTCTGACATAAGGCTAGAAGCTTCCAATTTAGCTGCAACTAAACCAAAACATGTTTTCGGTAAGGTAAAGCGTCAAAAGTGTAGTTTATTTACAAAACTTAGTAAAAATCAGCGTCACTTGCAAAAAACTGGAAAAAAAATCCATTGAGCGGTGCAATAACGCTAGAAAAAGCCCACTTTGACCAAGGCAAAAACATGTTTCTGGTGCAATAAAGCTGAAAACAGCGTATTCTAGCAATTAAAAGGGAAATAACGATGGAAACAACACAACTTTACGGCAAACAGACCGTTGTGTGAGTGCAACGTGTTATAGCAAACAAAAAGCAAAAACGCTGCTTTTTGCGATATAAAGCTCAAAGAACTCAATTTTGCTGCAAACTAACCAAAACATATTTTCGGTATTATGAAGCTTGAGGCAGCGTGTTTTCTGGCGAAAAACTAAATCGCTACTTTTTCTGACATAAAGTTCGCAGCTTCCAATTTGGTTGCCAACAAACCAAAATGTGTTTTCCGTATGATAAAGGGTCAAAAGCGAAGTTTAACTTGGAAAAAAAGGAAAAGCCTGCTCTCAGAAACATAATGCTGAAAACAGCTTACCTTAGAAAAAAACAAACAAAAGTGTTGTTTTGAGTAAAATCAAGCAAAATCAAAGTAACTCGCTGCAAACTGGCAGACAACCTTTTTCCGGTGCAATAACACTGGAAACAGCCCAATTTTACCGCAAACAAAGCAAAACATGTTTTTCCTGCAATAAAGCTACACGCAGCGTATTTTAAACACAGAAAGGGAAAAACGCTTTTTTTTGTGTGACATAGGGCTCAAAGCAACTTAATTTGGTTGGCAATAAACCAAAACATTCTTTCGGTAATATAGAGCGTCAAAAGTGTAGTTTGGTAACGAACAAAGAGGAAAACGTTCTGCACAGAAAGATGATGCTGATTACAGGCAAGCAAAAACGTTGTTTTAAGTAAAATCAAGTAAAAATCAGCGTGACTCGCTGCAGCCTTGCAAAACATCTTTTCCCGTTGCAATAACGCTGGAAACAGGGCAATTTTACAGAAAACAAGCGAACACATGTTTATGGTGCAATGAAGCTGAAAGCAGCGTATTTTAGCATTTAAAAAGGGAAAACGCTACTTAAAGCAGTTTTATTTAGTTGCCAACAGCACCAGGGGGAGATCATAGATCAACAGCTGGACGAGCCGCTAGCGAATGGTAGAGTTGAAGAGTCGCAGAGCCCCTGGATCAGTCCGGTTGTTTTGGTAAGGAGACATGATGGAAGTTACCGTATGTGCATTGATTACCGCAAACTGAATTTGTGTACATAGAAAAATGCAATACTGTTAGCGAGGACCGATGATGTCGTGGAAGCGCTGGGTGGTGGCCCATGGTTCTCCTGTCTGTATTTGGCGTCTGGGTATCGGCAGATGCAAGTAAAAGAAGAGGACAGGCCCAAAACAGCATTCTCGACCCATCGTGGACAATTCCCATGGAGGGTTATGCCTTTTGGACTCACGAATGGGCCAGCTAGATTTACCAGATTGATGAATCTAGCACTCAGTGAGCCGACTTCGACACACTGTCTTGCGTATTTGGATGATATTATTATTTGGCCCCTTCCCTCGAGGAACATCTGCATAGCCTACGGTTATTATTTGACAGGATACGAACTGCTGCTCTTAAGCTGAAGCCAAATTAGTGTCGGTTTCTAAAGAGAGAAGTTTCGTTCGCAGGGCATGTTGTCTCTTCAGATGGCATCAAGACTGACCCTGACAAGGTCCAGACTGTCAGAACTTGGCCAACCCCAGTAGACATCAAAGAGCTCCAAAGCTTCATTGGTCTTGCCATTACTATAGGCGGTTTATTTCTGGATTCTCGATCGTCGCAGAACC